>NC_138771.1:173779766-173944766 GCF_965119305.1 Pelophylax lessonae
ACTGTTCAAAGTGAATAGAAAAGACCTATTTTTAGGAAACAGAAAAAACTTGAATTTGATCAAAATGGCTTAGTCATACAGGGCTGTACTTGTATATAGATTTGGTTTACAAGAAGTCCATGTTAGGCCCTCTCATAACTGTGCTGTGGTACAGATTATACATGCCATACAATTCACATAAACATTAGTACAATCTAAAAACAGACTCACAGTTTACAGTGAAGAAAAGATTACCTAGTCTTAAAAATGTTTCCTCTCCATTCACCTACCAATCCTATTTTTAATCTTCTCTGGTCACTAGATCCTGCAGCTCCAGTCCAGGGAGTGCTTGACAACAGCTGGGAATTCCAGGAGCCGTGGTGTTGTTCATAGACTCCCATAGCCCACTGTCGACACTCCCTCCTCTCCCCTGCAGCAGCTGCTCACTCACACAGGGGAGTGGGAGCTGTGGGTTCACATGACCAGACGAGATTAAAAATAAGCGACAGTAGTTCCATAACGTCAATTGGAAGGTCTGTGCGGGAAAACCTCAGACCAAACAGGAATAAACATAATCACCATTCACGATTAACTTCCGTAAAACTAAGAGGGGTATAGGCTAATGCCAGGAGCCTAGCTAATAAAATTGATGAGTTGGAAATGTTAGTACATGAGGATGACATAGACCTTGTAGGAATAACGGAGACTTGGTTCGACCCCTCACATGACTGGCTGGCCAATATCCAAGGGTATTCGGTGTACCGGAAGGACAGGGTAGGAAAAAGAGGGGAAGGGGTATGTCTCTATGTCAAGAACAATGTAAGGGTGATAGAAAGGAGTGACATTACGGAAGGGAGGAGTATGGATTTAGAATCCGTGTGGGTAGAACTCCATAGGGAAGGAGAAAAAGGAAAAGTAATTGTGGGGGTTTACTATAGGCCACCTAACCAAGGGGAGGAGGTAGAGCTGGAATTTTTAGCACTATTGGGTAAAGTGGAAAAACTGGGATCAGTCATCATATTGGGGGACTTCAATTATCCCGACATTGACTGGGAAGAGGGGACTGCACACTCACAGAAGGCCCGTCTATTCAAGGAAACCTTACAGGATAACTACATGTCACAGTTGGTGGATTCTCCGACTAGAGAAAACACAGTCCTGGATCTATTGATCACTAATGACCCAGACCTAATCTCAGAGGTAGGAGTCCAGGACAACCTGGGCTCTAGCGATCACAGGATGATCACATTTAGTATAAATAACAATATAACAAGGCAAGTGGGGAATATAAGAACCCTAAACTTCAGAAGGGCAAACTTTCCAAAATTGTACTCATTGATGGAAAGGGTAAACTGGGACCAAACCCTGGGATCACTGACCACAGAGGAAAAATGGGAATGCTTTAGGAACATATAAAGCAAATGCATCTTGCAGTGCATTCCTATGGGAAATACATTTAGAAGAGACAAAGCCAAACCTGGCTGGCTAAACCGTAGCGTTAAAAAACGTATTAGGGGAAAAAAATTGGCCTTCAAGAAATATAAATCAGAGGGCACAGTATCGGCTTTCGAGCAATACGAGACAGCAAATGAGAAAAGTAAACATGAAATCAAAATGGCTAAAATCAACTTTGAGAGACAAATAGCGGAGGATAGTAAAAAAAAAACCCAAAGAAATTCTTTAAATATATCAACAGCAAAAAAACTAGGGCAGAGCATATTGCACACATAATTAACAATGATGGGAGGATGGTTACAGGGGACACTGAAAAAGCAACCGTGCTGAATGCTTTTTTCTCGTCAGTCTTTACACAGGAAAAGGAGGGGTACACTGACCATGACTGTATGGTTAGTAGTAATACACAGGACTTGCCACTATGGCAGAGGGTGAAATCAGGGAAAGGCTGGATAAACTTAACACAAACAAATCACCAGGCCCAATGGGCATACATCCGAGAGTACTCAAGGAACTCAGTAAGGTTATATCTAGACCACTGTTCCTGATCTTTGCTGACAGTATTAGGACAGGAGATGTACCAGGGGATTGGAGGAAAGCTATATTTGATTCCGATATTCAAAAAGGGGCAGAGGCATATCCCGGGAAATTATCAGCCTGTCAGTTTGACATCGATAGTATGTAAACTTCTGGAGGGGATGATAAGGTACTAGATCGTAGAGTTTGTTAAAGGCAACAATATCATCAGCAGTAATCAGCACGGGTTCACAAATGGGCGTTCTTGTCAAACCAATCTCTTAACATTCTACGAGGAGGTGAGCTGTGAGCTAGATAGGGGCAGACCAGTGGATGTGGTGTACCTGGATTTTGCTAAGGTGTTTGATACAGTTCCCCACAAGCGCTTAATTTATAAAATAAGGTCTGCAAGTATCGACAGCAGGGTTTGCTCCTGGATACGGAACTGGCTAAAAGGGCTTGTCCAAAGGGTGGTAATAAACAGCGCATACTCAGACTGGTCCGAGGTGGTAAGCGGGGTCCCCCAAGGCTCAGTCCTGGGACCAACCCTGTTCAATTTATTCATAAACAGCATTGAGGACGGGATCAGTATGTCGATATCAGTTTTTGCAGATGACACAAAATTGGGCAGGGCATTAACTGCACAGCATGAAGCAGATATCCTACAAAATGACCTGGACAAAATAACGGAGTGGGCAACGACATGGCAAATGAGGTTTAATGTGGAGAAGTGTAAGGTTTTGCACTTGGGGACTAAAAACATAAAAGCACAATATACGTTAGGAGGGGAACCCTTGGGGGAATCAAAAATGGAGAAAGATCTGGGAGTCTTGGTTGATGATAGATTAGGCAATAGCATGCAATATCAAGCGGCAGCGGCCAAAGCCAACAGAATATTAGCATGCATAAAGAAAGGGATGTATTCCAGAGATAAGACTATAATCCTTCCACTTTATAAATCTCTGGTCCGACCGCATCTGGAGTATTCTGTCCAGTTCTGGTCGACAGTCCTCAGGAGGGATGTGTTGGAGCTGGAGAGAGTCCAGAGAAGGGCAACTAAACTGATTAGGGGATTGGAGGACCTTAATTATGAAGAGCGTCTGCAATCGCTTGATTTATTCTCCCTGGAGAAGAGACACCTGAGGGGGGACATGATAGCAATTTATAAATCTCTCAATGGGGATCTCAGCTTAGAAAAACAGCTATTCAGTCGAAGGGATTGCATGAGGACTCTAGGGCATACAATGCGATTAGAGGAGAAGCATTTTAACCTCAGGCAATGTGGGGGGTTCTTTACTGTTAGGGCTACAAGATTGTGGAATTCTCTAACACAAGAGGTGGTTTCTGCGGGAAATATGGTGGCTTTCAAAAGACTCTTAGATGTACATCTCAATGATCAGAACATTCAGGGCTATGTGAGATGATTACAGCCACACACACCTACACAGGTTGAACTGGATGGACTATTGTCTTTATTCAACCTCACCTACTATGTAACTATGTAAATACACATATTTTTTTTTTTTACAGGTTGGGCAGGTAAGATAGGAGGATAAAGGAGGAAACATTTTTAGGAATAATGTTAGGCCCCTTTTACATGGGCAGTTGTTGTGCAGCTGGTAAAAGCATGTTTTGTTATTTTGAAATTCCAACACTCCTTGCACAAAGATTATTCACATTTGTACATGTGATTACTTGCATTTACATGAGGCTTCATTTAGCTGCAGTAGTAAATTCTTACCTTTTATATAGCAACTGTTTACTTTTTTCTTTGTACTGCAATTACCTGCATTTATATACAGATAGCTGCGGTACATCGCTCCTGGACACGGTCAACTTTATTTTTCTTAAATGCACAAAGCCGCATGTTATGAAAACGTTTCTAAACGCATTGTGTGAATGGGGCCATAGGGATGCATTATCTGAATTGGGCCATAGCGATGCATTGTCTGCATTTAGCTGCGGTAAATAAGTTCCTCTTTCTGGCTAAAAGCTGAATTCTAACTGTTCGTGTGAAAGGGGCCTTAGGCTTTTTTTCCACTTTAGGATGAATGGTAAGTGCACAAGAGGCATTATTGGAAGCGAACATTTGTGGCAATAAACATATTAGATGAACATTTTTCCATGAACTGGAAAACACTGCAATGCCAGAGAGTAGGGTTACCATTCTATCAGCTCCCATGTAACAGTGGCAAATAGAAGAAAAAAAAAAAAAAAAAAAAGACACTCCCCATACATATGCACGCAGTTTTTAATGTATTCTTTTTTTAGTTTTGGGTATATTTGCTTTCTATAGAAATATTTGTTATTTATTAAGCTTCATCTTTTTTTAATTAGCCTACTTTTAATGGCCCTGCTGTACATTATCGATCTCCAGGGCCAGTTTGTGAATTACCTGTATTGTACTAGAAAATGCCTATCTAAAAATTTCAAACATACACAGTAATGTTTTGACCTCACAGCTCTTTTGTTTGTATCAAAACCCATACCTATTTGGGGTTCCTGTACTCAGGATAACCAGGAGTAAATAAGCAATTGAAAATATTTGTAGTAGCTTTAATAATTACATAAAATATGTTATGCATTAACCCCTTCCCGCCGACTGTACACAAATATGTGCCCCCACTGAACTGGACTTTTTTTCAATGAGGCCGCATATTTAAGCATCTCCCTTTTGTGCTTTGCGCGCTCCCAGCACAGCGACCGGGGTCTCCCTGAGAGCCCTGTTCTAACGATCAGGACCCGGAACATCAGATTCCAGGTCACCTGATCACAGTGATAGCCTCTGATTGGCTATCATAGTGATCAGTCACTCTGAAGGCCGCCCCCTTTCTTCTATCTCTGTGAATGGAGGAGACAGATACATTGTAACTTTCTATGTCTTTGCAGAGATGGTATCGCTACGATCCTCAGGAGCAGGAGAATTTATTTTGGGTTGTACTTTGGTGGTAGGTTATGGGAGTAGCAAGAAATTTAAATTATTATAATAAAAAAAAGATAAGGGGATATCCATTACCATTTACCACCAAATGAAAGCCCAAATTGATACACAAAGTGGTTGTGATAATATGTACAGTTTTAATAACACGTCAAAATTAAAAAACTGGGCTGAGGCATTTAGATTTGTTTTACCCTTAGGCACGAAGGGGTTAAACAAACTAAAAATGCATTTTACTTTGGCCATCATAAAAAACAGAATTTTTGTAAAATCTTACCGTAAAATTCCTTTCTCTGAGTCCTCTGACAGTCGCCGCCCACTCATACAGTCTTCACCATTGGGTATTGACCTCTTATCCACAGGAGCAAGCTAGGCATAAGACTTGTTAAAAACAAAGTAATTTACATAGACACACCTGTAGGGGGCTGTCCCACTGGTCCAATGCCCCTCTGCTATCAGCATTCCAAACTCAGTTTGGTAGCAAGCAGTTAAAGTCCAAAAAAAACCCAAAAGAGGGGTGGGGGCGGCGACGGTCAGAGGACTCAGAGAAAGGAATTTTACGGTAAGATTTTACAAAAAAATCAGTTCTCTCTTACGTCCTCTGACAGTTGCCACCCACTCATACAGTCTTCACCAATGGGATGTCCCAAAGCAGTGTAGGCATGAGGGGTGGGAAGCGCAACCGTCACAAAGGCAACGCAGCCAAGTCAGAGAAAGGAACCTTATCTGAACAGAAAGGTAAATCCTCTGGATAACAGAAAAGCTCAACTGGAGCAAACAACCCAGGAAAGCAAATAAACAAGGGGGAAACAACCCCAACAGCCAGGGACCTGCAAAACTAGGGCCCCCTTAAGGCACTGCCGCACACAGAACTTTGCGGCCAAAGGAAGCATCAGCAGATGCCAGCACATCCAAGTTTGTAGAATTTGGAAAAGGTGTGCACAGACGACCAAGTCGCAGCCTTGCACACTTGGGCCACCGAAGCCTGATGCCGGAAAGCCTAGGCAGGGAAGGGTGGAACCCGTTCCCTAATCGAATAGGCCTGTACAATCGTCTGTCTGATCCATCTAGAAATGGTTGCCGCAGACGCAGCCATACCCTTCCGAGGTCCCTCAGGAAGGACAAAAAGAGAATCTGACTTTCTGAAGGATTCAGTGGACGACAGGTAGACCCTGATCGCCCAGACTACATCCAAGATAAGACAATATCCTCGTTAAGGTGAAAATCTGAAACCACCTTAGGAAGGAAAGATTGGTTAGGTCCTAAGACCACCTTATCCCTATGAACCACCAGGTAAGGGGAGCGACCAGGTAAGGGGAGCGGCAAGACAAGGCCGCCAACTCCGACACTCTGCGAGCAGATGTGATTGCCACCAGAAAGGCAACCTTTCTCGTCAGCAGAGGCAGAGAAATTCCCCTGATGATTTCAAAGGGAGGACGTTGCAAAACAGACAGGACCAAGTTTAAGTCCCAAGGAGGTAAAGGTGCCCTCCGAGGAGGAGCCAAATGACGCACACCTTGAATAAAGGTGTGTATCAACGAATTAGACACCAAAGGGCGCTGAAAAAGGACGGCCAGAGCAGATAACTGGCCCTTAATAGTGGTAAGCGCAAGACGCTGGTCCACACCAGATTGGAGAAAGGCTAACACCCTGGCCACCGAAAAGGAGTGGGGATGGACGCCCCTGGATTCACACCAGGCAAAATACCGGAGAACCGACTAACTAAGCGCATAACAAATAAAAAGCTAGTAGTGTAAAGAAAAACACATTGCAGCAAATAAAAGTATTAAAATAGAAGAAAGGCTGAGACTGTAGCCCCAGCACAGGGATAGCCTATCTTACTCCTTAACTAGGCAGAAGACAAACTGAGTTGGGAATGCTGATAGCAGGGGGGTATTGGACAAGTGGGACAGCCCCCTACAGGTGTGTCTATGTAAATTACTTTGTGTTTAACAAGTCTTATGCCTAGCTTGCTCCTGTGGATAAGTGGTCAATTACCCATTGGTGAAGACTGTATGAGTGGGCGGCGACTGTCAGAGGACGTAAGAGAAAAATAGATTTATGGTATTTAAAAAAAAAAAAAACAATTCACTAGAGTTGATGTTCGTGTTTAGGATAAGGATTTTTAAATTACATATTGGGGGGGGGGGGGGGGGATAATTTACATTTATCCTCTTGCATTCTTTTACAGAATGTTTGCAGCCTCTAAAGGTGTCCTGTGGCATAAGAAGTATAAATATAGCATAAGAAAGACCTTGCAGTACAAAAACGATATTTTGGCACCATTAAAGGATCCTCAGGATACCTACCACCAGAGAGAACTAACCGGGACCCCCAAAGACCCACCCTACTGACTGGGGGGAGCGCTGAGAATTCAAACCCAGCATCATCGACACTATTCCTGTTCATACGTCCCAGGCACAGGAAGAGGAAACTAAGGAGGAAAAGGAGGAGCTTCGGCATCCCCACGAGGCTTCACTCGTTTCCAGTACCTCCCAGACTAAGGAAAAATGACCCCTGTGACATCATCTGGCTACACAAACATGGCCACCAACTGGAGACCAGCCAGACTAAGGGAAATGGCCACTATCAGCTATAAACACTGAAGCATGCTGCCAGGATCTTTCCTGAACCCTCTGCAAGGGGAGGCCCCCGGAAGGTAGGACACACGTTTAGGGGAGGACTCTGCTGTGCACTCTGTACCGGTCTCTGCACTGGGACCCCCCTGCACTATAACACTGCAAACTGCAGTGCATGCACCTAAGGGTCTCCTACACTGGGGCCCCTCCAGACTACCAGGGTGGGACACACACTATCCCAGGACCCTTACAGAGTTGAGATAGCTGGGGGGACCCCAGGGGTCTCTGCTGCATTTTCTGCCCTGGGACTCCACCAGACTCTAGGTCCAGACAGGGGGGAATGGGAGTGGGGGAAACCCAGCTCAGTGAGGGATTTAAGTATGAGAGGAGGGAACCTGCAGGCATGACCGACCGTCCCTGGAAGTTACCCGCATCCACCCCAAAGAAAACGCCAAAAGGGGAGAGAGGGGACTGTACTTATCTTTCCATGGTGCGGGTAACACTCCAGAAAGAACTCCTCGCCACCAAAGTAGGGGAGCTGTCGGCCAAGGGACCGCTGCAACTCAGACCCAAGCCGTCGTATGCAACCCTGCGAGACATTAAACTCGCAGGCCAGCCTCTGTCCGTGAGGCTATGTCGCGGCCGACCTAACGCATAGCTGTGGTCTGCACGTGATCACTGACTGGGCTGGGGGGACCACTGGATCTAGATTATCCAGCCCGTCGCCCAGCCCGGCAGTTGATTGTAGATCTCCCGAAAAAAAAAAAAAAAAGGAGAAAAATGCTAGGACCAGAGATCCCATCCGGGAGCCTAGGCTCCTTACTCCTGACTAGACCGATTAAAATGGATTACCTAGAGTAGAGAGGGGGGGTTATATACCAGCTAAGGATGGTCCATGGGCATAGCCAGAAGTTTTTTGTTTTGCCTAGTCTTTCTCCTGGAGGCAGCAATATAACCCACTAGTTCTGATTTATGGAGCGCTGTGTCCGTCATTGAATGAAAGAGAAACACAAAATTACCAGTCCCATTAAAGTAGAAATAAAAGCCAAACTTTATTTTTTTATTTAAGAGTAAGCCAAACTTTTTTTTTTTTTATTTAAGAGTAAGGTTATGACCCCTGTCAATTTTTTTTTTGCCACGTGTGTCCAAGTGGGGAAATTTCCTAAAAAAAAAGGGGAGAGTTCCCTGGTTCTCAACAGGGTCAGCATAACTAGTGTCCCTATTGGAATATTTCTGCTCTATGACTATGTTGGGGACAACCCAAACATTTGGGTTTTTCTTTTACTTTCACATAGACAGACAGCAAAAAAAAAAAAAAAAAGACCTGACAGATCTTCTAATTCCTTTCCTCTTGATCCAAAACTAAAAAAGTTTTGCCTTTAGCAATACTTTAACCCACCATGTAATGGAGGTGAACAAAGGCAGACATATTGATATCCAGCTTGTGTGACAAACATGGCTGCCCCAAAAGATACAGAGGAAAAAGTATATAATCAACAGTACAGAAAAACGGTTTTTTTAAAGAACTATTAGGTGAAAATAAAAGGAAAAGGCCCAAATGTCTGGCTGGGTATAAATGCAATAAAAGGGATTTTTTTTTTTTTGCTTTGATTACCTCACACAGACTCCTGATCTCTGACTGGGTGTGCATTCAGCAACAGCAACCACCAACATCTTTAATTTCAAACCCCAAAAATCGAAATTATTTTTACAGAATTTCCATCCCTGCTGAAGTCCAAAACCCTGACCAGCGTATTTACAAGAGCAAAACAATCGCACTGATTCTCACTGCTCAGCTGTAAAAGGAAATCCCCGTGCAAAGCAGTTTTTACTGCTGAGAGAACTGTGGGAGGGTGACACCTAAAGCTTCCTGTTTACATTCTAACAGCAATACCATACTAGTTACAGTACCTATTAAGCAGAATTTATTTATTACATATATTCTTGTCTATAGATTAGTCTAAGTCAACAGTTTAAAAACATAATCTTGGTAAAATCTTGCTAATATGACGCCACTGAAGACAGGTACCCAGCAGGGATTGTATAGATTATTTTCTTTTTTAAACAGGTAATTAGGCTGGGCTCCTCTCCTATCCCGGAGTGTTCTCTGCAGCGCTATGCAAATAACACTTTGTAGCACACTGTAGACTCAAAGCGCATGTTTTCATTTCATGAATTAAAAATTAAATGCAGATACAGAATGATGCAATCAATACAACGTTGGGCAGACAGCAGTGTTGGCTCCCTGTTATAAACTAGGCCATATGGAAAGTGAAGAAGTTTGTACTAAGAAATTATGTAGACACAATGAAAAACAAACAATCAAGGTAACCGACAATGCCCCCCCCCCCCCCCCCCCATAAAAATGTAGGAATAAGATCTTCATGGAAGATCTTTTTTTTTTTTTAAATGCTGTACATGCAGCATTACATTAACTGAATGCAAAATACAGGTCAAATAATAATATTGTAATCACATTTTAAATGGGAAATTGTGCATAAAATTGTCTTGTTTATTCTGATGAAAATATATTCAATAATCTGCATTTCAGTTTCTTTGATGAAGAGACAGTGGTGCAGTACAATGCTGCATTTTATTGAGGAAAATTGCTCAAGGCATTGTACACACATGTACCTGTCATAATCAATGTCCCTCTTTTCCCTTATTAGCGCTTAAGCAATGCCCATAAGACCTTGCTTTTTACAGGAAGATAAAATGGACTGTACCCTACGGGAGACATAAATAAACACATCTTAAAGCTTCAATTTTGTGTCATATATTATCCCTATTTACAGCACAAGAAGTATATGCATATTTCAGTAGTGAGAGCAAAGCACTGTTTGTTTCTGACACATATCACACAACCCACTCTCTCTGTCTTGTTATAAATGGTAATATTTAACACTACAGCAGTGCAGAGATCACACTTGTAGAAACTGATTTCCTGAGTGGCCAAGTTATTTAAATCTCCAAACACATTAAAGTGAAAAAATTGTACTGACATTACATCATAGAATCCTTCACAAATACGTTTGATTAACAACGCAATATTTTTATTATCTTAAACCACTGATCCCTAAACTATGGATTGCAACCCAAATTTGGTCCCAGAGCTATTTAGTATAAGATGCCACACATGCTCTGCTGCTGGCCGCCTTCGGTTATTTACCTTTTTCTAAGGCGAGTTTGACATGCGAGCTTTACCGATATTTACATATTTTAAGTCACCAGCTAAGTCTCCCAATAGATACAAATTTCCACCTGCTGCTGTAATGTTGCAAAAGGTGTAGCGACAATGCCCTGGAAACTCATTGGTACGTAGAACTGCTTGTGCCTGATATTAGAGCCGATAGGTGTAAGGTGTTAAAAAGTGTGAGGGGAGGGGAAATGCAGAACTCCTCTTCGCGAAGTGCCCCAACAGCAGCAGTTGCTAAGGGGGCATTTGTGTGGGTATGCTCTCAAGCCAGGCTGTGTGCATCCATAGACACACACAGCATGGATTGGTTCTGCCCCCCTGCTCCCTCCTCACAGGATTTGATTGACAGCAGCAGGAGTCCATGGCTTCCACTGCAGCCTCTGTGTCCTGAGAGAAGAGGAAGAGAGGAGAGCGCCACTGCAGAAGTATGGCTGTACATCATCATATTCAATAATACAGTCTGTTAACCCTTATAGTCTTGGCTGATGGGGAGCTTCAACACATTTCTCCAGCTAGATAACCCACTTTTTCAGGAGAAAAACAGAGGTACATAAATCTGCAATATAAATTACAATATAAGGATATAGATTGTGATCTTATGTTGTATTATACATTTATGTATCTATTACCATTTTATACAACTTACTTAGAACAATAACAATGTTACAACAATCTCCTAAAAGCATGCATTGCTCAGGTGTGATTTTTGGCCCATTCTTGCACACAGCCTTCAAATCTGGAAGGTTTTGTGGACCTCTTCTATAAACAATGAGCCCAATTGGCTCATTGGGACCCACAAACCGAATATCATCAAAGACTTCTTGCACCAACATCAGCTTGAAGCATGTATTGCTCCCATAATAGGGAAATATTTCTGTACTGTGGTTTTTAACTTCTGTTTTGCATATAAGGGATGTTTTATATGTGCCTTTATACATCCCTGTGTGTATACTAATTTTGTTTTAAACACATTCAATAAATTAATTCAATTTTAATGTATTGCTTCTCTGGTTTTCCTTCTCCCAATCAGCCTAGAAACCCCTACTTTATCTTTAGATATTTGTGGTTTTGACAACTCTTCTGATAGTTATTTTCACTCCTGTGTAAAAAATCTTGTGAGGAGAACCTGGTCATGGCTGGTTTATAAAAAAATTATGTTCTTTCCACTTCGGGATGGCCCCAAGAGTGCTCACTGGAACATTCAGAAGTTTATAAAAACTTCTGTAAGCAATGCAATCAGTAGAGTTTGCAACAATAAGCTTGCAAAAGTCTTGAGAAAGCTCTTTTCTTTTACCCATCATGGGATGTTTCTTGGGTGACATCTTGGGAAAGACACTTTTTTATTGGCCATTGGTTGAGATTGAACCAGCTGATGTTTGCACTGACAAGGGGCAAGACTGCTTTCTAATTACTGAAAGATTTCAGCTGGTTTCTTGGCTTTCCATGCCTTTTTTCACCTCTCTTTCTTCATGTGTTCAATACTTTTTCCCTGTGTCATTCCATTATATTACACATAACATAATTTCTGAACTTATTTGTTTTGGTTTCTTTGTATGTATGGATTGCATGGGTTCTTACCAACATGTGGTGAAAATGTAATGTCAATAGCACCTTTAGAAATATATTTACATTTATATATTTCGGAAAATGGTGATGTGTTCAATACTTTTTACCCGCTGTATAATAAGAGACAAAATAGATTTAAAAGAACATGTTGAGAAACATGGTACCTAAAAAGTCCCTATAAAAATCCTATAGATGGTGGTTCTTTTTTTATTGAACTCAGTCCAATTCATGGGATTTTATGAATATTTCGGAAGGGCGGGTATTGGAGAACCGACGGCACCAAATTGAGATCCCACGGAGGCAACGGAGACCGTACTGGGGAGCCAAGAGGTGAACCCCCTAAATAAAGGTGTGAACCAAAGAATGTGTAGCCAAAGGACTAAAGCAAGGCCAAGGCAAACAAATCTGGCCTTCGAAAGTACCAAAGGCCAGGCGCTGTTCAACACCTCGTTGGAGGAATGCCAAAACACGAGCCACTGAAATGGAACATGAATGAACCCTAAGAGACTCACACTACGCAATGTACAGCTTCCAGCGCAATGGTAAAACTTTTCTAGAGGTAGATTGTTCGGTCTTTTACAACGTGGGAATCACTGATTCAGACAACCCCCTATCCTGCAACACCTGGCCTTTAACAGCCAAGCCATTAAAGCCAGCGACTGTAAAGCAGGATTGAAGATTGGCCCCTGGGCCAATAAATCTTTTCTGAGAGAAAGTCTCCAGGGGGCATCGACGACCAGCCATACCAGATTGGCGTATCAAAATCGGCGAGGCCAGTCTGGAGCCACTAGGGTGACTGGATCCCTTCTGCCTCGATCCTCGACAGACGTCGTAGCGGGGAAAAAGCGTATATATGAAGATACTCGCCCCAAGCAGACACCAGTGCATTTGTGACATCGGCCAGAGGATCCAGACCCCTTGAGCACATTTGTGCCCAAAATGCCTCCCCACCCAGACAGGCTGGCAACCGTGGAGACCACCGTCCAGTATAGGGGAAGGAAGGAAGGATTATTATATAGAGACTGTGGATCCTTATCCCAGTAAGCAAGAATCTCCCTTTGCAGAGGCTTGAGTGGAACTGTGCAAATAGAACCGCCTCGAAGGTAGAAAAAGGCAGAAAAAGGACCGAAAAAAAGGACTGCATCCTGCAGCTTTGAAGTTCTTGTTCCCCTGGCAAAAAACACCCTGGCTGAAGCCAATCCAGAGTCAGACCCAGATAGTCCAACTTGGTGGATGGAACCAAAGCAGATTTTTGGAAGTTCAATTTCCAACCGCACTCCTACAGAGTCCGCATAGGAATGTCCAGGTTGTCCTTTAGAGCAGTCGGAGACTCTGTTCGCAAAAGAAGATAGTCCAGGTACCCAGTACCCCATTCCCCCATTGCTGCTACAATGCCAACACCAGGGCCAACAGGTTTGTGAATACCCGAGGAGCTGCGGCGACCAAAGGGTAATGCCATGAATTGATCATGCTCCTCACCCACAGCAAGCCGAGGAAAGCTGATGACCGACATAACAGAATACGAAGGTAAGCGTCCTTGATGTGGGGATGCCACTACTGAACCAATGGACCCCATTCGGAACTTCTGTACCCACACAATCGGTTCAAAGCCTTGAGGTCCAGGATTGGACGTACCTTGCCTTCTTTCATCGAAAACAATCCGATTTTGGATCCAGAACAATCACCCCTTGTAGTAGAAAGACTTGCACCGGCCCAAAGTAAACCCGCAAGCGGTCTGGGGACAAGCGCAGATTGGAAGGAAAGAACCTCACGGGAGGATAAGACCAAAACTCGATCTTGTAGCCGGACAAGATCAGCTCGTGGACCCACCTGTCTTGAATCAGAAAGGTCCATGGGTCTGGAAAGAAGCAAAGATATCCCCCCACCGCAGACACAAGTGAGGGCGCCCCTTCAGGTGGAAGAGGGCTAGTCTGTAGGTCTGGAAGAACCTGCTCTCTGTGACGAGACTCCTCGCCCCTGGCAGCCTGTGGAAGAAGAGTACTCTTCCCCACTGTAAGACCCTTAAGGATATCATCCATTAAGATCCAAACAGGGGATCCCCCAAAAAGGAGAGAACAGATAAGGCCGTCTTGGAAGACTGGTGCACAGACCCGCATTTTAGCCATATAAGGCGCCGAAGGACCACTGCTGTCACAGACAGCCTAGAAACCAAGGGATCCACATCGAGAGAGGCACCACAGACAAAACTGCAAACCCTAGACCAACTGTTCTGCCAGCTCGCAAGGGCAGGGGGAAGCTGTTCCTCTTCCAGGACCTGGCGCAAAAGCTTTGCCCACTCTGTTAAAGTCTGGGACAACAATACTATGGTAAACACCGGCCTAAGGACCGAACCGGCTACAGGAAACATGGTGAATCAAAGTCTCGGCTCTCCCGTCAAAAGGCCAGAGACTCCTCCACCGGAATTAAAGTGGAGTTATTCAGCCTGAAACCTAAGAAGCCACCACAGGTGGGACTGCCCACTTTTTTAAAGAGGTTGTAAACCTTCTCTTATAAAACTTGTACCTATAGGTAAGCCTTTAATAATGCTTACCTGTAGGTACTGTAAATATCTCCTAAACTTGCACCGTTTAGGAGATATTTACTTTTAATGCAGCCGATGATGTCATCGGTGCATGCGCTCTGAAGGAACGGCCACCCGTGCCATTCATTCAGAGCCCTGTGCCATGAACGCCGGCTCCCGCGCGCATGCGGAGGGTGCAAACCAGGAAGCAGGACAGTCGTGTCTCTGCTGAGCAGGCGGCACTGCGGGGGCTTCATTCTAAGATAAGAATTTCATAATGAGCTAGTATGCGATGCATACTAGCTCATTTTGCCTTTTTCTTACAGGGTTTTTTTTATTTGGGGTTAACAACAAGGGATACTGTCTAGCAAAAACGCTTAGGGAAACCGACATAATGAGTTTAGGTCACTGACGACAATTTTGTCAAGTAGGCAGAAAAAGGGGACACCTTTTGCCGCTTTTGGGGAGCTGCGGGTACCAAAGGAGACCGACACCTACGACGCAGCAGCAGCTGCAGCCTCCAATTTTTAAAGTTGACCACACCAGTACAATCAGTGCATCTCCCAGCGCCGTTGCAAGCGTGGCTGCAGTAAGAGGAAACATGCTTACTATCAGAGCACTCGAAGTGCGTGGATGCAGACCCAGTAGGGTCGCAACATACTAAGCTCACCCTGAAACCGAACATTTAGGATTGTCGCATAGACGCGAAACAGGCAGGTGAGGATCGTCAACTGCGATCCCGCAAGGGGGCGCTGACCTAATGCCCAGGAATGGGGACCACCTACTGGACCCCGCGGAAAAAAAAAAAAAGGGGGGTTCGCCCTCCGAGCCCCTCCATAGAGGCCCGCATGAAAATAAATGGCCTCCTTAAGGGGGGCCGCTCGCCATGACGCGGACACACAGGCAAGGTACCGCAGAGCTAAAGGGGGGTGCCCTAAGCAAAACAATGGCATTCCATCATCAAACAAAGGTAATGACCCCCGCACGGAGCTGAGGTCGGGTCGCACTCACTGGCCGTACTGGGAGGCCATCTAGGATATCCAGTCCGACGCCCAGTAGTGCAAATAGAAACAGAAAAAAATAAAAGGGAAAAGTTCCATTTAAAAAGGAAAAAATGGCAGGACCAGAGATCCCAGCAGGGAACTAGGTCTATACTCCTAACTAAGCAGAAAAAAAACTGAGTGCCTATGGCAGGAAGTGGGAGAATACCCCCTGGGACTGCCCCATAGGAATGGTAAAGCGCTTTCCTGCCTACTGTCCTACACCTGTAGGGGCAGAATAACCCAATGGTCAAGAAGATTCTGGAGCTGTGTCCGTCAATGGACGAAAGAGAAAAGAAAATTCTCAGAAAGAAAAGCCTGCAAGAAAGAGTGAATATATCTATGTTTTTTCAAAAACTTTTTGCATGGTGGCTTTACTTTCTTTGTGAAGGTCTGCTTTAGGAAGGCTATTACTGGGATGTTCACTGCTTAATTGTCAGCCCATTTTGTTAGTCCATAAGCCTTTCTCCATAGCCAAGGTTTCCAAACACTGCACTGATGGTGAACCATTATTTTGAAACAGCTGTATGCAGCTTTAAATAAATGGTTCCATAACATTAGACAGTATAAGTACTTTAAATCAGCAGGATGCTTGCCCACTAAAATGAGGTATAAACTCTTATTTTTAGTGCGCTGTTCAATGCTCGTTGGAGTTAGGTCACACTTTTCTAGACTGAAAACATTCTCTATATGTACATCAAAAGCTCTTGGAAACAGTTTTAGTCATCTTATTTTAAGACCAGTAACAATATCCATATTATCTGTATGATCAATGAGGTTACATTTAATTTACTGGCATACTGTTTAAGGTTTCCTTGCATATTTTTGGTAACATATTACATCTGATCATCTCATCAAATTAGTTAATTTATAAGAACTGTGCTTCATGTAACTCGGTTACACGGAGTCTGAACTTGTCTATATTTTTCAATAAATTTTTCCAATAATTTTTACTGGACGACAAAAACAAACATGCTTACTTTTATGAAGTTTCAAAATTGTGTAAGACATTGCAGTGAGAATCCTGTCACCTTCAAGTATGTATACATCCCATATTCTTAGATTTAATGTGAAAGGCGTCTGCAGAAGAGAAAGACCATTAGCCAAATAAATATTACAGTTTTAATGCACCTGCACAAAAACATAATCTTTGAACATCTTGTAATTGCAGTCATAGACCAAAAACAAACATAAAGAAAGAGAAATCAGAGCAAAGTCAGAAATTAGGAACAACTTAAAAGATTTCAAAGAGGGCAAGATCTAGGAAGGATTAAGCTGGCCACAGATTAATACTTTTTTTTTTTTCCATTCAGCCACAAGGCTGACCGGAAAAAAAAAAAAAAAAAAACAGATTGTTCCATCCACACAATCGAGGCACAGGGAGAGGGAGAACAACACTGTCAATCAAAATGTCCATCTCCATTGTGGAGCACTATTGGGAATGGCAGGAGGAGGGATGTGTTGTTACCCTCCTGATCTCAGGTTAAAAAGCAGATTACCAGAAGCAGAGTGGAATCTTGCAAGAAATGGGATACACAAAAGATGCAGCACACGGCTCTACCCCTCTTTCTTTTCACCTGTGCGGTGTTACATTGGAGATAAGAAGGCTGGCAAGGCTGCCAAGTCAATGCTGAGGGCAGGGGGGAGCAGTAATTATTGAGTTAGCAAAATAAAAGATAAACAAGGGAATCCAAAAAAGAGTGTTTTCTGACCATCTTTATAATTCTGTCCTGTCTCTGCATGACAAATGTCAGTGCTTGCCTTAAACTCATGTACCTGTTCGAAACATACAAACATAGTTCAACAGCCAAGGAGTTTTGTAGATTGGTCGGCGGAGCCTGACAGGCATTCAGAGACACTAGTTCCCCCATCACGTCTCCCCTTGTAATTAACAGTAAGAAGTGGGAAGATCCATAGACAGCCTGCTATTGGCTATAGAATCCACTCATTGCCTGCGGTCAATAACAAGGCGATAGAGCAGACTCGAAGTAGAACTGGCCCCTCTGTTTCCCCATCAGGCTCTGCCCACTGTCAGTCACCTTTTGACAGAAGCCTGTCGGCTTTGAAGCCAATAACTATCCCAACAACCAACATGCCACCCTTCTACAAAGAGTACTGGGACATATGCTCTGCCTGCTTCTGTATACCAATGTTTAGTTGGTCTTAATTACCTTCAGTTTTGTTATCTGTAGGTAAATATTTTTGAATGTGGTTCAGCAGCAGCTTCATTTTATAAAATTGATACTATTAAGTGTCACCTGAATCTGATGCATTTTTCAGTAAAGTTTTTAATCTGGTGCGGGCCATACCCGCAGAAAAGTGATGCAAAGCCAAGTGTTTTTTTGCTGTAAAACTTTGAGGATAAATTACTCCTAAAGCTAAGTCAGTGGAGAGAGTTAAAGTTTATTGATAAATTGTGAAAATACAGCAGGTAAAATAAGTATTGAAGAGGTCACCATTTTTCTAGGTAAGTAGATTTCTAAAGGTGCCATTGACATGACATGTTTACCACGTCGGTAACAGCCCATGAAATCTTTACCTACATAGAAACAAAAACAAATACGTTCAGAAATTAGGTTATGTGTAATAAAATTGAATGATACAGGGGAAAAATATTGAACACATGAAGGGAGGTTCAAAAAGGCATGGAAAGCCAAGACACCAGCTGAAATCTATTAGTAATTAGAAAGCAATCCTGCCCCTTTTTAGTGCAAATTAATATGAGCTGGTTCAGTCTCAACTGATGACCTAATAAAAAGGTGTCTCATTACCAAGGTGTCCTATAAGAAACATCTCATGAGGGGTAAAAGCAAAGGGCGCTCTCAAGACCTTTGCAACTTTTTGTTGCCAAACATACTAATGGCATTGGTTATAGAGGGATTTATAAACTTCTGAATGTTCCAGTGAGCACTGTTGGGGGCCATAATCCAGAAGTGAAAAGAACCTAATTTCCCCATAAACCAGCCACGACCATATGCACTTCACCACAAGCTTTCTGACAGAAGAGTAAAAATAATTATCAGAAAAGTTGTCCAAGAGCAAAGAACCACTAGTGTAGAGCTTCAGAAAGACCTGGAATCAGCAGGTACAATTTTTTCAAAGAGAACAATAAGTATTGCAGCTCATCACGCAAAACTCAATTGCTGAGGAAAAAGCATGTTGAAGCTCATAAGTTTGCTGCACAACATTTAGACAAGCCTTTGAAATACTGGGAGAATATAGTCTGGTCAGACGAGACCAAAATGAAACTCCTTGGATGCCATAATACACAGCATGTTTGAAGGCCAAATGACAATGCACATCACCCCAAAAACACCATACCAACAGTGATGTTTGGAGGTAGGAACATCATGACGTGGGGCTGTTTTTCAGCATACGGTACTGGCAAACTTCATATACTTGAAAGAAGAATGAATAGAAAAATGTACTAAGATATTCTTGAGGAAAATCTGCTACCATCTGCAAGGATGATGAACATGAATTGAGGGTAGACATTTCAGCAAAAGAATGATCCCAAATACAAAGCCAAGGAAACTCTCGGTTGGTTTTGAAAGAAAATAAAGTTGCTAGAATGGCCCAGCCAATCACCTGACTTGATTCCAATAGAAAATCTATGGAAAGAACTAAAATATCAGAACTCAAAGAAGAGGCCCATGAAAACTTCAAGATTTGAAGACAAAAATAGTCACACCTGAGCATACAGGAGGCGCCTGAGGCTGTAATTACCAACAAAAGAATTAAATTTCAGTTAGGGTATTCAATACTTTTTCTTTGTGTCATTCCATTGTAATACACATAGCCTCATTTTTGAATGGATTTGTTTTGGTTTATTTGCTCGTATGGATTGCATGGGTTGTTACCGACGTGGTGAAAATTTCATGTCAATAGCACCTTTAGATATATTACCTAGAAAAATGGTGATGTGTTCAATACTTCTTTTACCCGCTGTATGTAAATATTTTAATGTCCATAGCCCTTGGCCACAGGTCTATTCTATAAATGGTAAAGGGGGGCGTTGTCCTAAAGCTACTTTAGGGAGAACCCGAAAATAGATACTTCAAGGCTATTTTAGCACAATAAATGCTCCATTTTTGTGTATGGGAAACTGTCAGGTTTTAGTTATGAAGAGGCAATGCAATGCATATTTCAGAGCATGATCCTGTTTACTTTTATAACTTATTTATTTCACTTTGTGAAAAGTGTTTTCTATGTGCCCTAGCAGAGAATGTCATTGATCCAGTGCGGAAATGCCATGTGTGAGTAAGCCTTAATAACCATCACTTGTGCAAGGCAGCACAACCAACATATGGCTGACCTGGGGCCTTCATCTAAACTGAAGAATGCCTAAAGCTGGGTACACATGTAGAGTTTTGTTTTTTTGTTTTTTTTTTCTAGTTGAACCAGCGGGTTGAAGGAGAAAAATAACTGACAGGTCACTGCATCAAAACACCAATGTATGCTGCAGCGATCTTCCCCCTCATTAGAATACACAGATCAGCCCTGATCGAATTATGTTTTTTACATGATTGACACGTAACAAAATTCATCCGATTCCTGCTGTACTGGGCTTAAGTTATATTCTTCACTAGAATGAGATACAGTTTCAGATAAATTAAATGTCCAAACAAAATGGACCTGGATGGAATTGTAGCAGAAATCTGAATCTGATAAAGATGCAGACATCTATACTACTCATTTTTGTTCTA
Organism: Pelophylax lessonae; assembly: GCF_965119305.1. Taxonomy (NCBI): domain Eukaryota; kingdom Metazoa; phylum Chordata; class Amphibia; order Anura; family Ranidae; genus Pelophylax; species Pelophylax lessonae. Next base: position 173,800,263 of record NC_138771.1, read on the forward strand.
CTGTATGATCACGTATGAACTACCACTTCTCCTTCCTGCACTTCCAGCATACAGGGGCACTAGATGTTCCTATGCTTTCTACAGTTTTGGAAGTGGCAGTGCAGCACTTAGCACCAGCCTTAACATGGTAAGAAAGAGGCAAGGATTATTGAGAAGGGGCAGTGCTACACCCCCAGTGCACTAATTAATATTGTACTAGGAAGCCCAGCCAATGATAACATGAACTTTTGGAGAATACAGGGATAGAGCCTTACCCCAGCATTGAACCTCTTTTTCTTTGGGCAAAATGTAATCTCTAATCTTAGGCAATTAGCACTCTTCTATTTTAGGGTGGCCTAAGCTAAAAGAATGCCTATAGCTCAGGTTTAGAGATTACAACTTGCACACAGAAAATAAGCTGTAATAAACTGCATACAGATACATTACAATATAGATAAGCACAACGTAACTGCTATTAACAGTTTTTATATTCTCACCCGGTCTAGGAAGCACTGGAAAAACCATTTCATAGTATACAGACTTGTGTACAGTTCCTGAGTTTCCTGAAGTTTAAACAAAATTGCATTAATCATTACAAAATGTAAAAAGTCATATATAAATGTATATATATATATATATATATATATATATATATATATATATATATATATATATATATATGTATTACTAAGTTTCCATTACTTGGCAGTGGCTTCAAATACTATCCAACTGGGTATTGGAAACAAAAGTATAAAGAAAACAATAGTAATTTTGAGATGTTTTTACATCCAAATTCATTTTTTCATATTTTTACTATAATCACAGATTTGCAGATACTCCCTTTAGTAGCTTTATTGATTAAGCACCTATACAGCATCCATAGGGAAAAAAAATGCAAATAAGATCTGCGGCCATAGCACAGCGAGGGTTAATTATGGTCAACCCTGAAGTGACACTAAACATTATCCCTCTCCAAAAATATTCTGTACACATGCATTACCAATGGCGCTGTAATCTACTTTTAATGAAATGGTCTCCTTCTGCTTTCATGTAATGTCCTCCGTGAGCTTTTGAACTTACATGTGTCTGGAACAGGCAAGTGCACATTAGTTGTGATCACGAGCACTGGTCAATGCACACTACAAAGTCCCTAGCACTTCTCAGGAGCAGGCAAGGGTAGCTATTATCCTATATACAACAGGACAACCGAGAATTAACACAGCCACCCTCTAACAGGAAGTCTGACCACAGCAGCTAAAAGAAATTTGAGATTTTGGAGAAGTAAGGAGCAATTAGAAGGTACTTTTTTGAGCTAGGATTACATACTTTTTTTTGTCAGAGTTTAGTGTCACTTTAAACCTCAACTATCCAGCCCCTTCTGCTTAAGAGAGAAAAACTTTAGTTTCTGAGTTTTCAGAAAAGAACAAGTAAAATGTAAGCAGCAAGTAATGACATGCGAGTGAAAACATGTAACAAATACAAAGTGGGTGCTATCCCAATTCGACTGCAAAAGTGTAATTCTACTTGAAGGCAAAGCCTCTACTTACAAAGTGCTGTTTAAGTTTCGGCATATATTTTTTCATGATTTTGTCATGATGTTCCTGAAATCTGAGAAGCTTTGGAAAGCCAGGGATGAAAAACCCTAAACAAAAAAAAAATGAATTAAATATTCCAAAGGCACAATTAATAAAAGAACCAAAGTACCTCAGGGCTTAAGTTGTTAACAGCGATTACCCCCATTTAACTGAAAGGTTTAATAGAGAGGGGAGGAGAGACATAAGAGGAAGCACAGGACATCCATGCAGGACCACTAACAACTGGGGCAGGGTTTCTAGCATCCGATTGCTAGTTTCAACCAAAAGCAGCTGATCAAGGCCATACAAAGACACATGATTGTCAGTCAATCTGACTAGAAAGGGCAAAAGCCAGTGTATGTAATTTTAAGGACACCCTTGGAAGGTGTTAATAAAGGGAACAGTACAGGGTGGTGCTATATGGAACTATACATTAAGAAAATTGCTGGCTAGTACCTTGTACCCGCAAAAGTGAAACTGCAAGGAGAGATGTTTTGGAAGGGACAATGCTTATTTGTTCTTAAAGTTGCAGACTGTAAGGCTATCATCAGAATCCTGGCTTTACCACCTAGTGGTCACTAACCCAGATGTATGTAGAATGGTAATAAAGTGGAACTTTTTTGACGGCACTTTTCTACGGATGATTTAGGAGTGCCCGAAGGTTAGGCCTCTGTGGTCCCAGGTGATGGAATTTATTGTTAACAATCTTGGCTTCCCAAACATTTACAACTCTCTTATGTTTGCTAGGTGTCATTGATAATGAGGAAATGAGTAATGCTAAAAAAAATTATTAATATACTTCTATTATACTTTTTTTCCCCAAAATAATAAAATTAGTTTGTCAGCACCGTAGGAGACTCCACACGGAGAAGCAGATCGGCCAGGAACCCCGGACCGATACGCCCTGCTTCCGCAACAGCGCCAGGACCGGAGCCACACCTTTGTGAAGACTCTAGTAGCATAAGCGAGACCAGAGGGCAATGCCACAAACCGATAGAGATACTTCCCCATGGCAAAAAACCCATAGGTGTCCCGAACATAACAGGATTTGAAGGTAGGCAGCTTGATGTCTATGGAGGCCGGGAATCCCTACTGATATGAATGAGAGAGAACTGCATCCATCAATGAATGATAGAGAAATAAAAACCCCAGTAGTGATTAAATACCACCAAAAGAAAGCTCTATTTGTTTGAAAAAAAATGATAAAAATTTCATTTGGGTACAGTGTTGCATGACCGCGCAAATGTCATTCAAAGTGCGACAGCGCTGAAAGCTGAAAATTGGCCTGGGCAGGAGGGGGGTTTAAGTGCCCTGTAGGCAAGTGGTTAATCTGGAAACCGGAGAGCGCACCACCGGTGACACAGTCCACTTCTTAAGAAGGGACTCCTCATAGGGGTAACGACTAGTAAAGCGCTTAGGTACCTCACAGGGACGCTTTGGTCATTCCCGCTCTTTAGCGACAATTCTGTCAAAATAGGCAGGGAAAGGAAACACCTTTGCCGCTTTTGATGTTTTGTGAGTGCCAAAGGGTACCTGCGCCTCCGTCGCAGCTTCAGTTGCGTCCTCCACCCTAAGGGTCTCACGCACAGATACAATCAATGCGTTCACCATCACCTTTTAGTGAGCTGTCGCGGACGTGGAGTAATCATCCTCCCTATCAGAGGATTCCAAGCGCGTGGTTGCAGACCCAGCAGGGTAACCCACGTCCACGGCGGCCGAATCAGATTCAGGATCTGATGAGACAGATGAGGCAGGGGAAGACGGGGGATGCTTTTTGTTAGCCCATCACCCAAAAGCTACCTCCACCCGGACACAAAAGAGTTCAGGACTGCCGTCCGTGCATGGATGGATGGTTGGGATGCGCAGCCTCAGAGAGGGGATCAGGTGGTGAAATGTGCTCCAAAGACTCCATGAGTCATCAGGGAGACCCCGCAAAAGGGGTAAAACACTGCACAGGGACAACCCCCACCGCGCTGGCAGCACCACCCAGTCACCAGGCACAAAGGATCAAGCGTTCCTCAGCAGAGAGGGAGAGAGCACCACCAGACTCACCACCCACAGAAACAAGCACCTGCAGCCACCAGGATAATGCACTACACATGCGGCAATCAGGAAGTAAAATGATCCTGGAATCCGCTCCAGGGGATGAGGAGGGTCTCTCACAGTGACATTACTGCCCACAGGGCTTCATTGTCATGGCCGCCACTATTTTCAATTGCAAACCACAGCAAAAATGGCCAACGGACTACACAAACATGACCACTGTGTATAGAAATACACAGGCTACAACAAAATGGCGGCCCCACGAGGCATACAGGGACCCAGGAGGGAGACCAGGCCTCAAGGACAGATCCAGGCAGGTACCCCCAGCAGGTACAACCCCTCACCACCCCCCCTGCTCAGTATCGTCCGGTCGCCAGCGGTGCAGCCCCTGGCTCCCATCGCTAGTAAGCGCCCTGCCCCCAACCCAGGAGCAGTGGCCAGACAACCCAAACAGCCCCAGTGTATGTGGAGGGGGGGAGGGACTCGGAAAGGGGGGGTACCTGCGCAAAGGAGGCAAACTCAGGAGCATCCCTAGGAGGGGCCCACGTCCACCCCAAAACACTCCAGGGGGAGAGGGGGGACAGCTAACTCACCATACCAGGAACCAGGTGAGCACCACGACAGACATAACCTCCATCCATCGAAAAGGGGGGCTGTCGGCCAGGAGGAACACTGCGACTCGGACCAAGACCCGGTTGCTTTTAACTCACAGGCCAGCCCCAGACCAGTGGGGCTAGGTCCCGGGCCGACCTTGCGCAGGGCTGAGGTCTGTGTGTGCTCGCTGGCCAGACTGTGGTGACCACTGGCTCTAGATTATCCAGCCTGTCACCCAGTCTGGCAGTTGATTGCAGATCTCACAGGAAAAATCAGGAGGAAAAATCAGGAGAAAAAATTTCTATCCAAAATGAAAAAAATTGCCAGGATCAAAGATCCTTACTCCTGACTAGGCAGAAAGCAGAGACAGGGAGTATACCCCCTGTGACTGCCCATGGGTGCAGCCAGAATTTTTTTCTGCCTAGTGTCATACTTCTGTAGGGGGCAGTATAACCCAATAGTTATGAAATGAACAAAAAAGAAAAGGAATTGTCTTGGGCCACACGAAATACGCTAGACATATGGAAAGAGGATGAGCAGAAAAAGTTGGGCAACTCACAAGTTAATGATCAAATACACAGATAATGTTCCTAAGTAATAACACTTAATTTTTTTCTAATATTTTAATTTCAACAGTAATAGAGGGCAACAGAAAACTGATGCAATATTTGACACTGTTTTTTTATAAACGAAAGCATCAATATCTGGTTTGATGGCTGTAGTAGCAATTCCCAATGAATTCTCAAGGCGCACATCACATTTTGTGTCCAATTTTGGCCTTTGTATGGTTCATTCTTAAAAATAGTTGCTCACAAATATAAGTGTTGGCAAAAACTGATGACATGAATAACGTATGATTGTGAAGAGTGGGATATTTTTCCTTGGGAAGATAAAACTTTAGTAAAAGTCCAGTAGGGAGACACTGTCAAATTTTTTTTCAGCCACATACAGTACCTCACAAAAGTGAGTACAGCCCTCACATTTTTGTAAATATTTTATTATAACTTTTCATGTGACAACACTGAAGAAATGACACTTTGCTACAATGTAAAGTAGTGAGTGTACAGCTTGTATAGCAGTATACATTTGCTGTCCCCTCAAAACAATTCACCACACAGCCATTAATGTCTAAACCTCTGGCAACAAAAGTGAGTACACCCCTAAGTGAAAATATCTAAGTTGGGCCAGATTAGCCATTTTCCCTCCCCAAAAGGTCTCAGGTGTGAATGGGGAGCAGGTGTGTTAAATTTGGTGTTATCGCTCTCACTCTCTCATACTGGTCACTGGAAGTTCAACATGGCCCCTCATGGCAAAGAACTCAGAGGATCTGAAAAAAAGAATTGTTTCTCTACATAAAGATGGTCTAGGCTACAAGAAGATTGCCAAGGCCCTGAAACTGAGCTGCAGCACAGTGGCCAAGACCATACAGCGGTTTAACAGGACAATCATCAATCAAAGAAGTTGAGTGCACGTGCTCAGCGTCATATCCAGAGGTTGTCTTTGGGAAATAGACATACGAGTGCTACCAGCATTGCTGCAGAGGTTGAAGGGGTGGGGGGGGTCAGCCTGCCAGTGCTCAGTCCATACGCCGCACACTGCATCAAATTGGTCTGCATGGCTGTTGTCCCAGAAGGAAGCCTCTAAAGATTATGCACAAGAAAGCCCTCAGTTTGCTGAAGACAAGCAGACTAAGGACATGGACTACTGGAACCATGTCCTGTGGTCTGATGAGACCAAGATAACTTTGGTTCAGATGGTGTCAAGCGTGTGTGGCCGCAACCAGATGAGGAGTACAAAGAAAAGTGTTTCTTGCCTACAGTCAAGCTTGGTAGTGGGAGTGTCATGGTCTGGGGCTGCATGAGTGCTGCTGTCACTGGGGAGCTACAGTTCATCGCGGGAACCATAAATGCCAACATGTCCTGTAACATACTAAAGCAGAGCATGATCCCTTACCTTCAGAGACTGGGCTGCAGGGCAGTATTCTAACATGATACGACCCCAAACACACCTCCAAGACGATCACTGCCTTGCTAAAAAAGCTGAGGTTAAAGGTGATGGACTGGCCAAGCATGTCTCCAGACCTAAACCCTACTGAGCATCTCTGGGGCATCCTCAAACGAAAGGTGGGGAGCGCAAGGTCTCTAACATCCACCAGCTCCGTGATGTCTTCACGAAGGAGTGGAAGAGAACTCCAATGTCAACCTGTGAAGCTTTGGTGAACTCCATGCCCAAGAGGGTTAAGGCAGTGGTGGAAAATAATGGTGGCCACACAAAATATTAAAGCTTATGGCAAAATTTGGACATTTTCACTAAGGGGTGTACTCACTTTGTTGCCAGTGGTTTAGACATTAATGGCTGTGCTTGAGTTATTTTGAGGGGTCAGCAAATTTACACTGTTATACAAGCTGATCAACCACTACTTTACATTGTAGCAAGGTATGACTTCTTCAGTGTTGTCACATGAAAAGATATAATAAAATATTTACAAAAATGTGAGGGGTGTACTCACTTTTCGGAGATACTGTAAGTTCGGTAAGTGTAAACGCATTTTTTCACCCCCCCCCCCTTCCAAATAAAATCAAATTTTTAAGTAAGTTTATGATTTTGTGTCTGGCCACATTTATAGCCGTTTTGGGCTATAAACCATAAAAGATCTGCCTATGTACCGCTAGCTTTATTATAAACAGAAATTTGTAACCCTCAATTCAAATTTGTTTACAAGTTAAGCAGTGTAATGCAAACAAGGAAGAAAAGTTCATTTACCATGCATTGCATGTTTAGAGTCCGAGAAAAGCCGCACAAGAGCCCAAAACGCATCTTCTTCATTCATATACATAAGGAGCAGAGCGGTTATCTGGCTCATCCCCTGACAGTAGCCAACCTCCTGCACAACGACATCAATCATCATAAAAATAGATACATGAAATTGACAGCATATATCTTACAAGAATGTGATGTTACCCAACTACTGCTCATTAGGACCAAAAACATTAAACCTTGATGTTTCTAGAGGGAATTCAGAATATCCAAGTTCAATATATAATCCTTTATTATTTTCTTGCTTTTGGCCAAATTTAACTGCTTGCCTACTGGGGCAATTTTTTTTTCACATACATGTTAAAACCTACTTGGAACCCCAAACCTGATATATTTTCTGAAAGCAGAAGCCATGTAGAATAAAATGGTAGCTGCTGCAATTTTTCTATGTAACCTAATATTTGGCATCCAGAGAACAGGAAGAAAATTGGATATTTGACTTACCGTAAAATCCATTTCTCTGATGTTCATTGATGAACACAGCTCTTGATCATCCTAACCATTGGGTTATACTGTCTCCCACAGGAGTAGGACACTAGGCAGAAAAAAAAGTCTGGCTACGGTTATGGGCAGTCCCAGGGGGTATACTCCCTCTCTCTGCTATAGGTACTCAGTTTAATTACAAGCAGTGTCAGAAGAATTACAGCTCCACAGAGGGGTGGGTACTGTGTCCGTCATTGAACGTCAGAGAAATAGATTTTACGGTAAGTCAAAAATCCCATTTTCCTATTAGTTCATTGACGGACACCTGATCATCTTAAATATTGGGACGTCCCAAAGCAGTGTTGCATTGCTGAAATTCCCAAGGCTAACTACAGTCCACCAGATAAACAGGAACTCAACCAAAAACAACTGAAGCTCACCTGAAAAAAACAATACACCCTCAAAGAGGACCAGGTCCTTCAAACATCAGCCTGCAAAACCTTGCGGCCAAAGGAAAGATCCGCAGATGCCAACACATCCACTTTATAGAACTTTGTGAAAGTGTGTGCACCGACAGCCAGGTGGCCGCCTTGCAAACCTGCGTCACTGACACCTGATGACGGAAGGCCCAGGAGGCATTGAGCACCTGAGCAGAGTGCACCTTAATAGGGAAAGGAGGAACCTGACCCTTGATGAAATAGGCCTGAATCACCGTCTGTCTGATCCATCTGGAAATGGTTGCAGAGGAAGCGGACAACCCTTTCCGAGGCCCATCTGTAAGCACAAATAGTGAGTCGGATTTCCTGAAAGATTCTGTAGCTGCCAGGTACACCCTAATCGCCCGGACCACATCCAAGTCCTCCGACAGTCACCGCCACCTCCAAGTCATCACTATTGGTTATTGACTTCCGCTCCGCAGGAGTAGCTAGGCATAAGACTTAGTCAAAAGAACAAAGCATTTAGCATAGACACACCCATGGGGGCTGTCCCACTGGTCAATACCCCACTGCAGTGATCCCTCCCAACTCAGTTTGTCTCTGCCTAGCGTCAGGAGTAGTCAGGCTTCCCTGTGCTGGGGCTTCAGTCTCAGCCTTCTAATCTTTTCTTTTGATTTTTATTTTTAAAATGTCAGTTTTTTCTTTGCTTTACTAGCTGTTTATTTTGTCAGCTTAGTTTAGTTGGATCTTCGGATGAAGATGGATTCTGCGGAGCTAGGAATCGGACTGGCCGCCCTGGCTCTCCAGGGCAGAGGGTCAGAGGGATCCCCAGCCCGCCATCGAGCGTTCGGCCATGTGTTCGTCCTGGCATTATGAACGACCCATCCCTGCTCGCATTAGGGATGCAGCCTGTGAGGTGGCTACCTCACTGGACACATCTGCGGTGCTGCAGTGTCCTTTTCTTGGCTAACGGCATTCCCTGTCAGATGAGGACAGCGGCTTTCCGTTCATAGAGGCACCCCACGTCATATGGTACAGGTAAGTACTTCTGTGTGGGGCCTCTGTCTGGGGTGGCAGTCCTGTGTTGCTGTGTGTTCCCCATGTCTGTGCCTGTGTGGGGCTCCCTGATGCGATCCCTGTGGGGGTCGCTTGTACATGCGCTGCGGTGCTGTGTGTTTTTGGGGGCCCCTTCCCCTGTGTCACTTCGGTGTTTTTAGGGGTGCAGACTGAGTGTGCGGCGGCTGCAGCGGGTAAAAAACCACGCGGTCCGCCATTTTTAGCATGGGCAAGCATGTCTGGCTTCACTATGGGCTTATCTGCATGCTGTTTTGGCGCCATCTTATGTGTGGCAAAACGATGTTCCGAGCACATGTTCGGCGGCCATCTTGCCGAAGCCTCCCATTCAGTTCTATGGGCAGCCAATACAGTGTTTTCATTTAAATGAGAATCAGAGCGAACCTGAGGAAGGAACGACGGACAGGGCAAAGAACCGCCTTATCACTGTGACCCACAAAGTAAAGGTGAACGGCAGGGTAATGTCGCCAATTCGGACACCCTGCATGCAGAGGTGAAAGCCCCCAAAAAGGTAACCTTCTGGGACAGCGCAAGCAGGCAAATCTCCTGAAGATTCTCAAAAGGAGGCTTCTGGAGGACAGAGCACCAAATTGAGGTCCCAAGGTGGCAACAGAGACCACAATGGAGGGGTCAAGTGCCTAACTCCCTGAAGAAGGTTACGCACCAGGGAGTATGTGGCCAAAAGTCGTTGGAAGAAGACCTCCAAAGCCAACATCTGGCCCTTGATGGTACTCGAGGCCAATTTCTGTTCAACCCCTGTTGAAGGAAGGTAAAGATCCGAGCCACCGAGAAGGAGCAAGAACGAATCCCAAGAGACTTACACCACGCAATGTACGCCAATGTAGACACGAGAAGCAGAAGTGAGACCAAAGGGTAACGCCACAAACTGATAATGCTCCTCTTCCACGGCAAAGCAGAGAAAGCGCTGGAGACCGACACATATTGGAATGTGAAGGGAAGCACCCTTGATGTCGATAGAGGCAAGAAAAATCCCCCTGATGCAGGGAAGCTACCACCATGCGAACAGACTCCATTCTGAACTTCTGCCCCCACACAAAGCAGTTCAGCACCTTGAGGTCCAGAATTGAACGCACCTTCCCTTCCTTCCTGGGGACTGTAAACAGGTTTGAGTAAAACCCCTGAAAATGTTCCGTAGTCAAAACCGGGACCATCGCCCTTTAAAGTAAAAGGTCTTGCACCGCCCCAAAAAGAGCCTGTAAGCGGACTGGGGACAGTCGCAAGTTGGAAGGAAGAACCTTACCAGAGGGTAAAAACGAAACTTGATCTTGTAGCCGGACCAAATTACCTCGTTGATCCACCTGACTTGTACCAGGGGAGTCCACGGGTCCAGGAACCAGTGAAGACATCCCCCCCACCCCAGATACGGGTGAAGGCGCATCTTCATGCTGAAGGGACCTGTCTGTGGGTCTGGAGAAGCCCACTCTTGACTTGCCAGACCAAGTTCGCTTGGATCCTTCAGAGGAGACCCGAAGGGCTCCGACCCCTTGTCAGTCGACCCTGAGGGACTAAAAAAACTTCCAATGAGCCGAGAGGGAGGGCCCACATCTAGGACGAGGGTCCTTGCCCTTGGTAGCCTGCGGAAGAAAGGTACTCTTCCCCTCTGTGAGACCTTTTATGATGTCATCACTGGGGTAGCTCCGAAGAGGCAATCTCCTTGAAAGGAAGATCAGTCAAGGCCTTTTTAGAAGTCTGGTCCACAGACCAGCATTTGAGCCAAAAGACACGCCAAAGGACCACTCCTGAAACAGAGCTGAGCCCCTAGGGGAGCGGCATCCAAAAAGGCATCACAGATAAACTGCAGTCCCTGGACCAGCTGATCCGCCAGCTCAGCAAAGGCAGGGGGAGCTACTTAACCTCCAGGTTACGGCGCAAAAGGTGTCAGACTCTGGCCCATTTGGTCAGAGTCTGCGACACCAGGGCAATGGTAAATATTGGTCTCAGTGCCAAACCAGCCAGGGTGTGTGGGTATCAGGCTCCGCCTACTGTCAGCTGGGTCCTTAAGGGCTGGGGACTCTTCAATCGGAATCATGGTTGCCTTGTTCAGTCTGGAAACCGGAGGGTCCACCACCAGGGGAACAGTCCACTTCTTAAGAAGGGACTCCTCATAGTGGTATCGCCTAGCAAAATCACTTAAGGACCCCAGGGGGAAGCTTTGATCCTCCCCACTATTTTGTGACAATTCTGTCAAAATAGGAGGGGAAAGGGAACACTTTTTCTGCTCTGGATGGCTTGTGAATGTCAAAGGGAACCTGTGCCTCACCGCAGCGTCAGCTATGTCCTCCATCCTTCAGGTCTCACGCAAAGCTACAATCAGTGCATCCACCATGCCTTTTCGTACGTGCTTGCAGAAGTGGAGGAACCCTCCTCACTATCTGAGGATTCAGGGCGCATGATCGCACACCTAGCAGGGTGACCTATGTCCACAGCGGCCAAATCCGATTCAGGATCTGATGAGAAATGTGGCAGGGGAGGGCGGGGGGTGCTTTTTGCTAGCCCGTCGCCCAAAGCCACCTCAACCCGGGACACCAATGACTCCAGGACTGCTGTTCGTGCATCGATGGATGGATGGGACCCTGAGGGCCCCGCAGCCTCAGAGAGGAGATCATGTGGGGAGATGTGCTCTGAAGACTCCATTAGTCCCCAGGGGGACCCCACAAAAAGTGTAACAGTGTAACACACTGCTAAGGGACAACCCCCACCGCTCTGGCAGCCCATCCGGTTGCCAGCCACAGAGCACCAATCTATGTTCAGTAGAGAGGGAGAGGATCCCCCCAGACTCACCACCCCACAGAAACCAGGCACCGCAGCCACCAGGAGAATCTGCACTGCATGACCAGTGATCAGGAAACAAAAAGATCCAGGAGTCAGCACAAGGGGATGAAGAGGGGCTCCCATCGTGGAAATGGCCACCCAGAGGGCTCCACTGTCATAGCCGCCACTATTTTCAATGGCAAACCACTGAAAAATGGCCGCTAGGCTACACAAACATGGCCACCGTGCATTAAGCACACGGGCTACAAGAAAAAGGCAGCCCCGGGCGGCACCAGGAGGGATCCCTAGGCCTCAAAAAATGGGACAGGCAGGAAAGGGGGGCCCCTGGAAGTAGCTGCCACCAGGTACAGCCCTCCCAACAGCAGTTGGCCGGTAGCGCACCCCCTGCCAGCACAGCACCCTGCCCCCACCCCAGGCGGTGGATCAAGCCATCCCCCAGCCCCAGTGAAGGGAGGGGGGGCGGATGGGGGGGCCTTATGGCCTACAGGGACCACCAGACAGAACCTCCTCTCCATCGAAATGTGGTGCTGTAAGCCAAGAGGTACACTACGACTCTAGCTGGGATCCAGTCGTATGCGACCTCGCGAGATGTTTAACTCACAGGCCAGCCCCCGTCCAGTGGGCATATGTCGTGGCCGACCTAGCGCGGAGCTGAGATCTGCACACACTCTCTGACCAGACTAGGGTGACCACTGGATCTAGATTATCCAACCCATCGCCGAGTCCGGCAGTTGATTGTAGATCTTACAGGAAAAAATCCAGGAGAAAAAAAAAAAATCTAAAGAAAAAATTGCCAGGACCAGAGATCCCAGCAAGGAACTAGGTCCTTACTGACTAGGCAGAAAAAAACTGAGTACCTATAGCAGAGAGGGAGTATACCCCCTGGGACTGCCCATAGGCATAGCCAGACTTTTTTTCTGCCTAGTGTCCTACTCCTGTAGGGGGCAGTAAAACCCAATGATTAAGACGATCAGGAGCTGTGTCCATCAATGAACGAAAGAAAAAGGAAAAATATGGAAAGCTTCATGAATTTGTGCGTTATGCTTGCGTAAGGAGAGCTAAACCCACATTAAACCAGCAACATCTAAAATGCAGGAAAAATCAATCTGGGATACATAAGATGCTTCCCCGATAATTTCTCCTGTATTTAGAAAACTAAACACAGTAGCACAAATGTGAATTCAGCTTTAACATGAATATGTCACAAACTAGGCAATTCAAATCAAGCATGAGATGAAACAATAAATATGTTTACCATGAAAACAGCAGAACAAAAACAATATGTTTGCAAATGCAGGCAGCTTAAAGTGATATTAAATGCAAGTTTGTCGTTTTTTTTTTTTTTTTTTAATACCAAAACACATCACACTTACCTGCTCTGTGCAATAGTTTTGCACAGTGCAGTCTGATCCTCCTTTTCCTGTGTCCTCTGCTGGCGTTTCTGGCCCCTCCCTCCTGCCAAGTGCCCCCTACAGCAAACAGCTTGCTCTTCCCCGTTCCCTCTCTCCTCACTGGCTCACTGACTGTGATTGACAGCAGTGGGAGCCAATGAGGAGAGAAAGTCCCTAGAGAGCCGAGGCTCTTGTGCACATCGCTAGATCGCGATGCGGTTCAAGTAAGCTGCACACAGAAGGTTTTTTACCTTCATGCATTGCCTTTATTACATTCATTTTTTGGAACTTTAAAATGTATAAAAAAAAAAACAAAAAGAAGGCACAGAATTAAAAGATAAAGAATTAAAATACGTACGATCAAAGGACATGCATTTATTCTATGGACATTCAAAAACAGATACTAGTCTGTGAAAGCTTTCTAGCAGTTAAACTTTCATTAGAATGTGACAATAATGTAGAGTGGCATTGCCTTAAATAAACAATAACCCACGCAAAACTACAAGCTACAATAGAATATATATCACCTAATTCTGTGCATTTCAATGCATCCAGGGGCTTCTAACAAAGTTTAGCATTGCTATACAATTTCAGCAACATTGTCTAGGAATACATTCAAGATGTATTCCCCTTACAGAAAAAGGGAGTAATTTCCTGCTATTAAAACTGCTAATATCACACATGCCTCTGCCATTCATAACAGCCCCAGATTATACATGGCCGCCAGGTTCAAACTTTGTCTCACATAAGTTTGGCCATATCTGACATATCAAGGACTTTAATTAAAATTTCTTACGATGACAGCCACCAATTTGCTGTTCTATTTTACCCCTTGCCGAACCCTCCCCCCCCCCCCCCAAACTAGGCAAATAATTTTAGCTCATATCAACTGGCTATCAGATATCTATTCTAACAAGCACCTTAACGCGTTAGGTAGGTTTTGCATCACTTCTAAATGTATTCAGTTTTACTAAAGTATACCAAACAATTTGGATAGCATGGCAAGAGTTTAGAACCCAAGTCAGGTTACTTTTCTTCTCAGCTGTCCATGTCCCCATTCAGGAAATGAATTCTCTACAATTGTCCTGATCACCAATGTCACTAGGTATAAAAGTGAGGCCATATGCAAAACGCTGAGTCACCATGTCAAGAGGAAATCTTCCTTTGACAGCCAACAGTGGATTTCCTTATTATTAACAAGATATCCTCTCACTTACTGTTGAGTATACATTACAGGAAGTGAAGGGAAATCTTCCAAATTTAAAAATGAAATCATGACAGCAGTTTCCACCCTCCCCTACCCTATCGAAAATAATAAAAAATATGTTTGTCTTTAAACAATCTTAAGTAAAATGTTTCTTATAATTTGTTGGAAATTTTTTTGTCAGCACTTCCTGTTGCAGGCTGAGAACACTAAGCCACTGCCCCACAATTATTAGCAACATTGTCAGCTGTGTAAACTCTTTCAGTTGGCCATTTTATTTCCTATTAGCTAAACCTGATAGATTGTTCCAATGGCCAAGGATTGTACATAGCAGGCTGATAATGCTAATACAGGGCAAGGCAGCAGCTTCGCTTTCTCAGCCAGGAAAAGAGTGTGGTTACTAGAAGGATCTCCAAGGAGGAAACTTCACAAAACATGGTTGCTTAAAGAAACTGTATAAGGTAAGATATGTCAAAAATACTGCAAATATGGATTTTAGGTTTACACACACTTTAACAGAAATTAACAGAATTTAAAGTGGACTTAGCATCAAATATAATTTTTCAGTGCGCTTATGTGATAGCCTTTAGCCCCTAAAACTTTTGGTGAGCGTTTCTGAAAAATTAAACCCTTGCAGAGTTACTGAAATGTGTACTTTAAAGACTGACTGGCTTTTCTTTTAACTAAAAATCCCTTATTAGCTCTGTCCTGAGATGCCTCACTAACAGAATGAACTGCTTTTGAGCTATGATTAGGCAAGGAAGGTCCTCTCTCCTGCCTCGTCCACCTCCTTCTTACATATTTGCCTCAAAAAAAGACTGTCAGTTTTTCAGGCGGACCTAATCAGACCCTTCATTCACCCTTCATGGAGCGGCGGATGTCAGCGTTGACATGTCCGCTGCCACTCGCTGCTACCTGATCCAATCCGGTCTGCCAAATCCAGACTGATGGACACCCTATTTTCCATCTTTTTGGCGGACCAGATCGGATAAAACCGGACAGGCGGTCAGTTTTTACCCGATTTGCTCATAGGGGAGAGCAGGACTCTGTCATCTCACTGTGCAGTGTGGAGACAGTCATGTCATCTGCTTGCTCAGCAGGGATCAGCATAGGGATTCCTCGCTGAGCAAAGCAAAGTGCGCTAAGCGGCATGCCAATGTGAGATGCTAGATGCCAGCCTAGGCCAGGATGACCTTACAGGGCTCGATGCATAGAAACATAGAATGTGTCGGCAGATAAGAACCATTTGGCCCATCTAGTCTGCCCAATATTACTGAATCCTATGAATAGTCCCTGGCCCTATCTTATATGAAGGATAGCCTTATGCCTATCCCATGCATGCTTAAACTCCTTCACTGGATTTGCAGCTACCACTTCTGCAGGAAGGTTATTCCATGCATCCACTACTCTCTCAGTAAAGTAATACTTCCTCATATTACTTTTAAACCTTTGCCCCTCTAATTTAAAAATGTGTCCTCTTGTGGTAGTTTTTCTTCTTTTAAATATGCTCTCCTCCTTTACAGAGATGATTCCCTTTATGTATTTAAAAGTTTCTATCATATCCCCTCTGTCTCTTCTTTCTTCCAAGCTATACATGTTAAGGTCCTTTAACCTTTCCTGGTAGGTTTTTTCCTGCAATCCTTGTACTAGTTTAGTAGCTCTTCTCTGAACTCTCTCTAGAGTATCTATATCCTTCTGGAGATATGGCCTCCAGTACTGCGCACAATACTCCAAGTGAGGTCTCACCAGTGTTCTGTACAGCGGCATAAGCACTTCTCTCTTTCTACTGCTTATACCTCGCCCTATACATCCAAGCATTCTGCTGGCATTTCGTGCTGCTCTATTACATTGTCTTCCCACCTTTAAGTCTTCTGAAATAATTACTCCTAAATCCCTTTCCTCAGATACTGAGGTCAGGACTGTGTCAAATATTCTATATTCTGCCCTTGGGTTTTTACGCCCCAGGTGCATTATCTTGCACTTATCCACATTAAATTTCAGTTGCCAGAGTTCTGACCATTCTTCTAGTTTTCCTAAATCCTTTTCCATTTGGCGTTTCCCTCCAGGAACATCAACCCTGTTACATATCTTTGTGTCATCAGCAAAAAGACAAACCTTACCATCGAGGCCTTTTGCAATATCACTTATGAAGATATTAAACAAAATTGGTCCCAGTACAGATCCCTGAGGTACCCCACTGGTAACATGACCTTGTTCTGAATGTTCTCCATTGACTACAACCCTCTGTTGTCTGTCACTCAGCCACTGCCTAATCCACTCAACAATATGGGAGTCCATGCTCAATGACTGTAGTTTATTGATAAGTCTTCTATGTGGGACAGTGTCAAAAGCCTTACTAAAATCTAGATATGCAATGTCTACTGCACCTCCACCGTCTATTATTTTAGTCACCCAGTCAAAAAAATCTATAAGATTTGTTTGACATGATCTCCCTGAAGTAAACCTGTTTTTCATCTTGCAATCCATGGGATTTAAGATGTTCCACAATTCTATCCTTTAATAGGGTTTCCATTAATTTGCCTACTATTGATGTCAGACTCACTGGTCTATAGTTGCTCGATTCCTCCCTACTACCTTTCTTGTGAATGGGCACGACATTTGCCAATTTCCAATCTTCCGGGACGACTCCTGTTACTAATGATTGGTTAAATAAATCTGTTAATGGTTTTGCCAGCTCACCACTAAGCTCTTTTAATAATTTTGGGTGTATCATCAGGACCCTGTGACTTATTTGTCTTCACTTTAGACAGCAATCTTAGAAAGTCTTCCTCTGTAAAGACACATGCATCAAACGATTCATTAGTCATCCTTTCAAGTGGAGGTCCTTTTCCTTCTTTTTCTTCTGTAAAAACTGAACAGAAGTATTCATTAAGGCAGTCAGCTAGCCCTTTATTCTCTTCTACATACCTTCCGTCCTTTGTTTTTAATTTAGTTATTCCTTGTTTTAATTTCCTTTTTTCATTTATATATCTGAAGAATGTCTTATCCCCGTTTTTCATAGACTGAGCTAGTTTTTCTTCTGCCTGCACTTTAGAAGTTCTTATAACTTGCTTGGCCTCTTTCTGCCTAATCTTGTAGATTTTCTTATCTTCATTGCTCTGGGTTTTTCATTTTTGAAAAGTCTGTTTTTCTAAAATCTAAAACTTTTGTTTTTGTGTGGTGTGACTTTCACAGTTCTTATATTAAACCACACTGACTGGTGATCACTAGATCCCAAGGTTTCGCCTACAATGACATCATATACCGAATCCCCATTTGTGAATACAAAATCCAAAATGGCCTCCCTCCGGGTTGGCTCCTCAGCCACTTGTTGCAGAGACAACCCCAGTAGGGAATTTAGAATATCTGTACTCCTGGTAGAACTTGCTATTTTGGTTTTCCAGTTTATATCTGGAAGATTGAAATCTCCCAGAATGATAACTTCTCCTTTCATTGTCATTTTAGCTATTTCTTCAACTAGTAGATCATCTAGTTCTTTAACTTGACCAGGTGGTCTATATATCACACCTACACAAGTTACTGCATGATTAGCAAACTGCAACGTAACCCAAACTGACTATGTTGGCCTCACCAACTTGTATTAGGTTAGATTTAATGCTATCTTTCACATACAGGGCCACTCCTCCTCCTTTCTTGCCTTCTCTGTCTCTTCTGTATAAAGAGTACCCTGGTATGGTTATGTCCCAGTCATTTCTTCCATTAAACCATGTCTCCGTAACAGCCACTAAATCTACATTCTCAGATGCCATTATTGACCCAAGTTCATTGATTTTTTTACCTAAACTGCGAGCATTTGTAGACAGGACTCTGAGCTTATCATTTCTTAACCTCTGTGCTTCTGACCTGTTCTGGCATTGTTTCGGGGGTAATTGGACTCTTGTATTTTCACTCTTTTGCCCCCCCTTTCCTAGTTTAAATACTCTTTCGCAAATTCTTGGAGTTGTTCACTAAGTACATTTGTTCCATTGAGAGAAAGATGCAAACCATCTTTTTTGTACAGTTCCTTTCTATTCCAAGTAGAGCTATCATGAGAAACAAAGCCAAATCCTTGCTCTTGACACCATTTACTAAGCCATATGTTGAACTCCTTTATGCGCCTCTGCCTATCATTCTGAACATTATGCACAGGCAGAACTTCAGAAAATGAAATGGTGGATGCAAAATCCTGTACGTCATTATCAAGTGTGATAAAAATGGATTTTTGTAAGATCTTACCGTAAAATCCTTTTCTCTTAAGCTCATTGACAGACGTAGTCCTCCTTGATTAATATCAATTCGGGTTATACTGCCCTCCACAGGAGTAGGACTAGACAGGAAAGAAAATGTTCTGGCCACACCCTAGGGGCAGTCCCAGAGGGTATATCCTCTCAATTCCTGCTACAGCAAATCAGTTATGTCACAAAGCAGTGTTTAGAGAATTTAACCCAACCCAACTCCGAAAACAGAGGGGCGGGTACTACGTCTGTCAATGAGCTTAAGAGAAAAGGATTTTACGGTAAGATCTTACAAAAATCCATTTTTCTCTGTCGCTCATTGACAGACGTAGTCCTCCTTGATTAATATCAACTCGGGACGTCCCAAAGCAGTGCCACAAATGAGGGGTGGGATAATGGAAATCAAAATCCAATCTAGAAGGCCCAACCGGTGCCAACTAGAAGTTTTAAAGGCTCATCAATCAAAGGATGAGACTCAACTGAAAATCCAACAGAAAAAAACCCTCGAGATAGACCACCGGTCTCCTCAAATTGCGGCCTGCAAAACCTTGCGGCCAAATGAGGCATCCACCGATGCCATCACATCAACTTTATAAAATTTTGTAAAGGTATGAACCGACGACCAGGTAGCCGCCTTGCACACCTGGACCACTGACGCCTGATGGCGGTAGGCCCAGGAAGTACTGAGCGCTCGAGTGGAGTGCGCCTTAACAGGGAACGGAGGATTCCGACCCTTAATAGAATAAGCCTGTACCATCGTCTGTCTGATCCATCTGGAGATAGTCGCGGCAGATACAGGCAACCCCTTTCTGGGGCCATCCGTGATCACAAAAAGTGAATCCGTTTTACGGAATGATTCCGTAGTCTTCAGGTATACCCTGATTGCCCGAGCTACATCCAAGGAATGCAACGCACATTCCCGAGGATGATTTTCTTCGGACACAAGGAAGGTAGCACAATATCTTCATTCAGATGAAAATCTGGAACCACCTTAGGAAGAAAGGATGGCTTCGGATGAAGAACTACCTTATCCCTATGAACCACTAGATATGGGGAATGGCATGATAATGCAGCCAGTTCTGACACCCTGCGTGCAGAAGTGATAGCCACCAAGAAGGCCACCTTCTGGGATAATGTAAGCAAGGGAATCTCCCTGATATTTTCAAAGGGAGGTTTCTGCAGAACCGACAAAACCAAATTAAGATCCCAGGGCGGTAAGGGCACGCGCACTGGCGGAGCCAACTGCCGCACCCCCTGGATGAAATTCCGCACCAAGGAATGAGTAGCCAGAGGCTTCTGGAAGAAGATTGCTAACGCTGAAACCTGACCCTTGATAGTGCTCAAGGATAGTTTCTGCTCAACCCCCTTTTGCAGAAAAAGCCAAGATTCGGGTCACCGAATAGGTACGTGGGGGAAAAACTCCAACGATTCACACCACGCAATATAAGCCTTCCATGTGCGATAATAGACTTTAATTAAAGCAAGGAAAGCGACTTCCAGCAGAGTAAGAATAACTGAAGCTGACAATCCTTTGTCCTTCAGTACCTGGGTCTCAATGGCCAGGCCGTTAATGTCAGCGACTGTAAAGCACGATGGAAGATCGGTCCTTGAGACCGCAGATCCTACCTGAGAGGAAGTCTCCAAGGAGCGTCCGCGACTAGCCTGCCTAAGTCGGCGTACCCGGCTTGACGAGGTAAGCCCGGAATTTCCAGGATAACTGGAGTTCCCTCCACCTCTATCCTGCGGAGAAATCTCAGCAGCAACTTGAGAGGGGGGAAGACATATAATAGCTGATACTGCCCCTACGGGGCGCTCAGCGCGTCTGCTGCGTCCGCTAGAGGATCGCGGGCGCGAGCCCTGTTGAGCCAACCTGCCAACAGATCCATATCCGGGGTGCCCCAATGAAGGGACAGCTGGTGAAATACCTCTGGATGAAGAGACTATTCCTCTTGATCCAGAATCTGACGGCTGAGATAATCTGCCTGTCCACCCCCGGGATAAATATCGCGGAGAGAGCTGGCACAACTGTTCCGCCCAATAAAGAATGTTGGCCACTTCTATGGCCACCAGGCCCCTTGGTGATTGACATAAGTCATGACCGTGACATAGTCCGATTGGATCCGAACCGGGCTGCCCTGGAGCTGCTCGGTCCAGTAAATCAGACAAAATCTGATCGCTCTCAGTTCCAACACATTTATCGGTAACCTGGAATTTATCAGAAGAAATCACTTCCCCTGGCTGAGCATCGGAGACCGAAGCCACCAGACCAGAGCCTCCCTGGTCCGCTCGCTCAATCGGATCCGATTGTCCAGGGAATCGGGATTCCGATTCCATATGAGAAGAATCTCCTCTTTGGAGAATTCGGGTATGAGACTGGGCAAAATGGTACTGCCTCTAAGGAGGCAACCATCAATCCCAGCCAGTTGACGGACAGCAACATCCGAATCATTGACTGAATCTTCTGGAGTTTCTCCGCATGGAGAAACACTCTTGCCAAGGATGTATCCAAAATTAGGCCCAGATAGTTCAGTCTCCTGGTGGGAACCAGGGATGATCTTTGGGAAAAGCAACGAAAACGCTGATGTCCTGCGAAGATGGGGATATGAAGATAGGCATCCTAAATGTCTATGGACGCCAGGAAATCCCCCTGATGCAGGGAGGCCACCACTGTATGGATGGACTCCATCTCTTCCAAGACCAGAATTGGACGCACCTAGCCCTTTTTCCTGGGCATTGTGAACAAGTTCGACTAGAACTCCTCCAAGGAACTACCACTGCTTGTTGCGTCAAGCTGTCCCCCCGCAAAGCTTTTTAAGCGACCCGGGGATGTCGAATATTGGAAGGGAAGAATCGCACCGGTGGAAGTGATCGAAATTCGATCTTGTATCGCGACCATATGACCTTGCAAACCCCTTTATCCGGGATTCTGGAAAGCCCTGGATCCGGAAACCGGTGAAGACGCCCCCCCCCCCCCCCCACCCTAGAGATGGGTGGGGCCCATTCTGTCAATCCAACGGGATAACAGTGGCTTTATTTAGCCTGGAAATCGATGAGTCCACTATTGGTGGTGCCGTCCATCTTAGTAATGAGGGATTCCTCAAAATGATAGCGCCTAGCGATGCGTTTGGAAATAGCAGGGGCTCGTTTACGGACGACCCCATTTGGGCAAGGGAAACCCTTCACCATTTTGGTAGGCTTGCTAGTACCAAAAAAGGAATATGAGTCTCCGCTACCTCTGCCGGTGTAATCTCAAGATTTAAGGTTTCCCGGACAGACACAACTAGTGCCTCCACCAACGCTTCTTGTGCTATGGCGGAGGCAGAAGCGTCCTCCTCACTGTCTGAGGAGACCGTACCTGAGACAACAACCCCAGAAAAAGGGGCTGCAATGACCAGCTCAGAATCCGTATCTGAAGTATCAGATGACATAGGGGTAGGCGGGGGTCGCTCTTCTTGACCCCCGTCCCTGACAGGCTACCTCCACCCGGGATACCAAAGACTCCAAAACTGCTGATAATGCATCATCACAAGTGAGGTACTGGAGGGTCCTGCGGCCATCCGAGGGGATCAGGTGGGGATACATGTGTGGCAGGGTTCATGAAACAAGACACTTGCCAGCAAACACAAAAAAATTAATTGCAAGAAAAAAACATTTTTCTTTTTTTTTTTTTTCTTTTACTTAGTCCCCCAGCGCAATAGCGCCCCTCAGTCTACCTGCTTGGACCCCTCAGAAAGAGAGAGAGAGAGAGACCCCAAGGCTCACCTGATGCACAGAAGTTTCTTATCAACTTGCTTCCAGCACTGTCTGTTACAGACAGGAAGTCTTTGGCTTGCTTTCCCTGGGCCAAGGAGGCGGCTCCGCCCTTTACACGCCTTCCGGCGCCTCCCAATTACTCCACGAGGTGTTTGGTCACCTCAAACATGGCCGCCCCCATGCTGGAGACACGAGGCTATGCCAATATGGCGGCCTCGTGCTATCTGCAGGAAAATGGCGGCGGACTGTGTAGGATAGCGGCGGCTTGCAAACTAGCAGCGGCCGGCGGGAGTGTGAGCTCGGCCTGTGCGGCCTGCGGGAGGCTGTGCGGCCTGTGGAAGTGACCGGCTCTCTGGAGGGATGGCGACCTGCGGATGCAGTAACTCAGGCATAGGCATCGGCCTGTATACACACTGTGACAGGTAGGATACCTCTATACCTCAATAGTAATGCCTCTTAGTAGTCTGCCACTGACTTCAGTCACCCTTACACTCATATAGTGACTTTAGATAGTCAGCTCCCAAACCAAGCCTCCTGGTTTCTTATTCACAAAATCACACTCAAATTGGGGGATCTGTGACCTGTTATAGGATAGAGGGGGGACCCAGAAACTGAGTGTCCGACCATCCCAGAGAGGGGCCCGCGTCCACCAACAAACCCGACAGGGGGAGAGGGGGAACATTCTACTCACTATACCGGAACCAGGCGGGCGCCAACTCCTGACAGAACCCCTCTCCACCGGGGTGGGGGGGGCTGTCGACCAATATGGACGCCGTGACCCAGTTTGCAACTGGTCATTGGCGTCCAGGCGAGACGTTTAACTCGCAGGGTCAGTCCCCGTCCAATGGGACTATGTCGCGGCCGACCCAGCGCGGAGCTATGGCCTGCACGCGCTCGTAGGCTGAACTGGGGTGACCACTGGATCTCAACATCCAGCCCGTCGCCCAGTTTTCAGCGTACTTGCTTGAAGATCTCACAGGAACACTGGAGAAGAAAAGCTGCCTAATAAAAAGTATTTCTAAAAAAATCTTGCCAGGACCGAAGATCCTAACTAGACAGAAAAAAACTGATTTGCTGTAGCAGGAAGTGAGAGGATATACCCTCTGGGACTGCCCCTAGGATGTGGCCAGAACGTTTTCTTTCCTGTCTAGTCCTACTCCTGTGGAGGGCAGTATAACCCGAGTTGATATTAATCAAGGAGGACTACGTCTGTCAATAAGCGACAGAGAAAAGATTTTTTCACCTCTGACACTTCATTGCAAGCCAGGTCATTTGTCCCTAGATGGACAAGAACATCCATGTCCCCTTCCTGCTTTGCTTGCTTAACAATATTTATAATACGTCTTCTATCTTGTCTAGCAGTAGCACCAGGGAGACATCTCACAAAACCATTTTCTTTAAGCTCCACACTTCTTATGATTGAATCACCCAGCAACAGCTGCTTCCTTTGAGACTTCACTTTATCTTTTTTGTCCTTGGCTGCAGTCTTGCATACATTAGACATAGGAGTCGATGGTTTCTCACCCTCTGTGCTTGAGTCCATATCCATGTTGTCCTTACATTCTGAGAGTGCTGCAAATGAATTATGGAGAACCACCGACTGTGGGACATGTCTTCTATCCACCACTCTAAGTCTTCCAGAACCTACAGTAACCCATCTGCCATTTCTGGGGGTCCTCTGTGGCAGTGGCATTGCAGCAGTCCCAGCTGGAGTTTGTTTAACAGATAATTTAAATATCTCTGATTTCAAAAATGCAATTTCCTGCTGCAGTAAGGAGAATTGTCTACAGATCTGACAGCATCTGAATCTCCAAAGAGTGGAACATAAAATAAATGCACAATTTCTGCACTGAACCAAGTCTGCCATTTTAAAGAGGAGAAAAATAATTAAAAAAAATAATAAAAAAATTTGTAAATTTAAGTCAAACAAATCTTACCTTTTTGTTTCTATTTTTTTTCCACCTTCCAGCATACCTCCTGACTATCTCCTGCAATATCTCTTCACTGTACTTAAAATGTTGTACTTGAATGGAGTACTTGCAGCTAATGAATGTGCATGCACACCGCAGGTCACTTGCACATGTGCGAGATTTTGCAAAATAACTACGGAGATGTGTGACATAGACAATGCAAGAGCAGTTCGAGAGATTTTGCACATGTACACGCACCTTATATAGTCTATGCTAGAGAAATAGCGTGTCTGTACATGTGCAGGATCTCAAATTAAGATGGCACTGCTGAAGGACAACGCTGGACTCCATGGCCTAGTAAGTTTTCTTTTGTGTTAATTTTTAGACAGATACAAATGTTAGGGATTTTTCCTGGGGTGGGTTAGGCAGGGTTAAGTCCCTCGATAACTCTGCAGTCACACTGGGTTTTGCTTTCCTGAGCTTGGATTTAAAAATATTGGAGCATGCAAGTTAAATACAAATGTCTTTGGCCTTTCAAATTAGTTAATACTCAATTAAATAGATGGCAATGACCAAAATCACATTTCCTGTTTTAGAAAAACATTTATTTTTGGTTTATTCAAATGTGACAATCCTGTAACAAGTCTACCCTCCTAAAACAATGGGTTTTACCTGCTCCACAAGCCCTAAATTACAACATACTACATTTTGGGACATTGTGAACTCACATAGACGCTGTAGACATGCAGCCTTTCACGCACTGCCAAGATTACGGAGTTAACAAGCCTGGTTTTGACACTATGCAGAAATTTTGCCAAGAGATTTCTTGCATACACTTAAATACCATCTGGTTGCACAGAGATCTAGCATGTGTAGTGTTCCCTGAGCAGCATGAATTCTCTGTGCATTGTGACCAACATGATAATTACACACAGATGTTCCTGTACAAGATATGGCAAGACTACTGATACTCTCTCAGAAGAAGGGACCTGCAAGGCCTTAGAAAGCCAGGTAGAGTAATCTATATATAGTGGCTTCATGTTGGGCGATTAGAAAAATTATCAGAACCTTCCACCCTAGCCACCTGTTCGCATTATTCAATATGCAAACAGATTTTCCAGCAAGCACCTTCTGTGGTTTAGTTATAATTTAATGCACGTGAACAGAGCTATCCATCACTGTGCACAATTAGTATTACTGAAATTATACATTATTCAAATGTAAAAATGAAGGAAAAAAAAAAAAAAAAACTGGATTAAAAAACATGGTTCCTTTCCCAAGGAGGTCTGTGGTCCCTTCATTAGATGACAATTAAAGCTGGTTATAGACAACTTGCATGCAAGGCATATTTAGTCCTTACAGATCCAAAATGTTCTGACCATTCACAAGAAGCAGGCCAACTTTCATAGCTTAACAATAACAATTTGGATTATAAAAAAAAAAAATACAACAGGTGAAGTCTGACTGGCCAATATTGACAAAAGACTTTCATTTTACATACGTTCTAAAAGTGGTTGTAATGGCTCAAAGTTTTCAACCATTAAGGTTTGAAAAACCTACTGTGTGCAGTACCCCCCCCCCCCGTCCCCCCTAATACTTACCTGAGCCCAGTCCTGATCCAGTGATCTGCACAAGAACAGAGGCTCTCCCAGGCTCTTCCTCCTGATTTGCTGAGTGGGAGCCATTGGCTCCTGCTACTGTCAATCACAGCCAGTGAGCCAATAAGGAGAGAACAGGGGGCGGGGGCCTAGCCACACTCCATGTGTGAATGAACACACAGAGCAGCGGCTCGGGAGTGAGCCTGCTCAAGCTGCTTGCTATGGGGGCACTCTGCAAGAGGGAGGGGCCAGGAGCGCCAGCAAAGGACCTGAGAAGAGAAGGATCGGGGCTACTCTGTGCAAAACCACTGCACAAAGCAGGCAAGTATAACATGTTTTTGTTTTTTAAATCTGCTTTAATATCACTTTAATCCAAGATAAAAGTTTAAGAATACATAATGTCATAATTCTTGTAGGTGGAATCTGTAAGTCAAATGACAGAATGGTTTTCCTTTTTACTTGGGAACCCCAGAAAAACCATCTTATCTGAACTTTTAAACGACTTTAAGCAAAACATATGTAAATTATATTCCACGGGAGTGAGAAGTATTAGGGCGCCTGCCTTTACACGCACATGAACTTTAATAGCATCCCAGTCTTAGTCCGTAGGGTTCAATATTGAGTTGGCCCACCATTTACAGCTATAACAGCTTCAATTCTTCTGGGAAGGCTGTCCACAAGGTTTAGGAGTGTGTCTATGGGAATATTTAACCATTCTTTCAGATGCTCATTTGGGAGGTCAGGCACCGATTTTGAACAAGAAGGCCTGTCTCTCAGTCTGCGCTCTAATTCATCCCAAAGGTATTCTATAGGGTTGAGGTCAGGACTTTGTAGAGGCCAGTCAAGTTCCTCCACCCCAAACTTGCTCAGCCATGTCTTTATGGACCTTGCTTTGTGCACTGGTGCGCAGTCATGTTGGAACAGGAAGGGGCCATCCCCAAACTGTTCCCACGATGTTGGGAGCATGAATTTGTCCAAAATGTCTTGATATGCTGATGCCTTAAGAGTTCCCTTCACTGGAACTAAGAGGCCAAGCCCAACCCCTTAAAAACAACCCCACACCATAATCCCCCCTCCACCAAATGATCTGGACCAGTGCACAAAGCAAGGTCCATAAAGACATGGATGAGTGAGTTTGGAGTGGAGGAACTTGACTGGCCTGCACAGAGTCCTGACCTCAACCTGATAGAGCACCTTTGGGATGAATGAGAGCAGGGACCGCAAGCCAGGTCTTCTCTCCAACATTACTGCCTGACCTCACAAATGCGCTTCTGGAAGAATGGTCAAACATTCCCATAGGCACACTCCTAAACCTTGTGGACAGCCTTCCCAGAAAAATTGAAGCTGTTTTAGCTGCACGGAGGGGGGGGGGGGGGGGGGGGACACTCAATGTTGAACCCTATGGACTAAAACTGGGATGCCATTAAAGTTCATGTGTCTGTAAAGGCAGGTGTTGTCCCAATACATTTGGTAATATAGTGTATATTGCATACAGGAGCCAAGCCATTTTTTTCTTTCATCTTCAGGTCTGCTCCCCATAAAGAACAGCCTCAATCTGACTGGTTGTTAATCGGACTTCTTCATTTTTAGGCAATACTGAGCTATTAAAAAGTAGAAAGCAGTAGGTTTAGGTCATACAATAACCATTTATATTTTTCAAGCAAGAAAATGAAATAAAGGAGAGTTAATACTGGCAAAAAAGGCACTACTTTTTAAAACTCAACTTCTCTGTTCTAAAGGAAAATACTTTATAATTTCCTGGGTACCCACAATACAACTTACCGTGTTGTATAATGAATATGCAGCTAACACATGGAATAATGCCTGCTGTCTGTAAGAGATATAAGAAGTTTTAGTTCCTTCAAATAAATACTTTCGACTATTTGCTTTAAACATGTCTTCTAAATCTGTCATAATCACAGTTTATTTTTGAAGAGCCACTTTCACAGCTCTAATCAACAAGCTAACAAGAGGCAGAAAGAAGAAAAAGCATTTAAAATCAATAGAAGTACTGAGGGTCCTGTTCAATAGCGCTTAGCCTAGAAGACATTCAATGCCAATACTTCTGCTGAAAGGTACTTGAGTATGACAAATATCATACAGAAACACACATTTATATGGTTCCATCACCAGCTATTATTGTCCCTTTGAAAGTATAGGGAAGAGAGACAAACATTATTGAAATATGAACACAGATACAAACAAATGACTTTTTTTAGCCCTCATAGAAAATAAATGATTTTTTAAATACATTGTACATCAAAATGGATGCCCAGTTTAAAAGTAAACCGAACATCTTGTTTAAACTGTTTTTTTTTAGCATTTCTCAAAAGCTTTAACCCAATCATCTATTAGGCCCCTTTCACACGAAAGGTCCAATTAGGTTTGCCTGTTTTTCAGATGAACAGAGCAGCAAGTGACAAAAGGAAAGGGGAGCTCAACATAAAGTTGTTCTCATAAGTTTACATACCATGGCGGAATTTATGATTTCTTGGCCATTTTTCCGAGAATATGAATGGTAACACACAAACTTTTCTTTCACTCATGGTTAGTGTTTGGCTGAAGCCATTTATCAAATCAACTGCGTTTACTCTTTTTAAATCAAAATGACAACAGAAACTACCCAAATGACCCTGATCAAAAGTTTACATACTCTGGCGATTTTGGCATGATAACATGCGCACAAGTTGACACTAAGGGGTTTGAATGCTGTTAAAGGTAACCATCCTCACCTGTAATCGGTTTGCTTATAATTAGTGTGTGTGTGTGTATAAAAGATCAATGAGTTTCTGGACTCCTGACAGACCCTTGCATCTTTCATTCAGTGCTGCACTGACGTTTCTGGATTCTGAGTCATGGGAAAAGCAAATAACTGTCAAAGGAACTGCGGGAAAAGGTAGTTGAACTGCATAAAACAGGAAAGGGATATAAAAAGATATCCAAGGAATTGAGAATGCCAAACAGCAGTGTTCAAACTCTAATCAAGAAGTGGAAAATTAGGGGTTCTGTTGAAACTAGTGGTGCACCGAAATTTCGGCCGAAAATGGGCTTATTCCATTTCGGCCGAAATAGGGTTAAAAATGCCGATAGTAAAGATGGCCGCCGCGGGCGCAGCGCAGGTTTCAAAAGACCCGCCTCCGGCCGTCCTTTCCTTTTAAAAGACCCGCCTCTGGCCGCCGGCAGCCCGCCTCCCGGTGATGTCACTGCTACTAAGATCTATGCATGAATGAAATAACAGACCCGGCGGGCGGGTGAGCGGCCGCTAATAGCTAAAACTAAGTAAGCTCTTCACTTCCATGTCAGGCGGGTATCTCTGCTGACATGAAAGTGAAGGGCTTAATTATAGCTATTAGCGGCTGCTCACCCGCCCGCCGGGTCTGTTCTTTCATTCATGCATAGATCTTAGTAGCAGTGACTTCACCGGGAGGCGGGCTGCCGGCGGCCAGAGGCGGGTCTTTTGAAAGGAAAGGACGGACACCGGAGGAGCTGCGAGTAAGGACTCAGAGATTGCATCATTGGGATGGGGAGGGACATTTTAAGTAAGTACATGCTGTTTTTATTGAATAATTTTACCAAAAAATGGATTTTTGTAAAATCTTACCGTAAAATCCTTTTCTCTTAGCTCATTGACAGACGTAGTCCTCGGTGATACAGCACCTTCGGGTTATGTTGCCTCCACAGGAGCAGGACTAGACAGGAAATTAAAATGCTCTGGCCACACCCTAGGGGCAGTCCCAGAGGGTATATCCTCTCTCTCTCTGCCTCAGCAAATCAGTTATGTCAAAAAGCAGTCTTTAGAGATTTTAACCCAACCCAACTCCAAAACAGAGGGGCGGGGACTACGTCTGTCAATGAGCTAAGAGAAAAGGATTTTACGGTAAGATTTTACAAAAATCCATTTTTCTCTATCGCTCATTGACAGACGTAGTCCTCGGTGATACAGCACCTTCGGGACGTCCCAGAGCAGTATCACAAATGAGGGGTGGGAAAATGGAAATCAAATCCCAATCTAGAAGGCCCAACCGGTGCCAACTAGAAGTTTACAATGCTCATCCTTAATGATGAGACTCAACAAAAAATAAATTTTTCAAACAGAAAAAAACTCTCGAGGTAGACCACCGGTCTCCTCAAATTGCGGCCTGCAAAACCTTGCGGCCAAATGAGGCATCCGCCGATGCCGTCACATCAATTTTATAGAATTTTGTAAAGGTATGTACCGACGACCAGGTGGCCGCCTTACATACCTGGACCACTGACGCCTGATGGCGAAAGGCCCAGGAAGTACTGAGCGCTCGAGTGGAGTGCGCCCTAACAGGGAACGGAGGACTCTGACCCTTAATAGAATAAGCCTGTACCACCGTCTGTCTAATCCATTTGGCAATGGTCGCGGCAGATGCAGGCAAACCCTTTCTGGGTCCATCCGTGATCACAAAAAGTGAATCCGTCTTACGGAATGATTCCGTAGCTTTCAGGTATACTCTGATTGCCCGAACCACATCCAAGGAATGCAACGCATGTTCCCGATGATGCTTGGGCTGAGGACACAAGGAAGGTAGTACAATATCTTCATTCAGATGAAAATCTGAAACCACCTTAGGAAGAAAGGATGGCTTAGGATGAAGTACTACCTTATCCCTATGAATCACTAGGTATGGGGACTGGCATGATAATGCAGCCAGTTCTGACACCCTGCGAGCAGAAGTGATAGCCACCAAGAAGGCCACCTTCTGGGATAAAGTAAGCAAGGGAATCTCCCTGATGTTTTCAAAGGGAGGTTTCTGTAGAACCGACAAAACTAAATTAAGATCCCAGGGCGGTAAGGGCGCGCGGACTGGTGGAGCCAGGTGCCGCACCCCCTGGATGAAATTCCGCACCAAGGACTTGGTAGCTAAAGGTTTCTGAAAGAAGATTGCTAATGCTGAAACTTGACCCTTGATGGTGCTCAAGGCTAGCTTCTGCTCAACCCCTTGTTGCAAAAAAGCCAATATTCGAGTCACCGAATAGGTACGTGGAGGAAATCCTAAAGATTCGCACCACGCACTATAAGTCTTCCAAGTGTGATAATAGACCTTGCTGGAAGTCGCTTTCCTTGCTTTAATAAGGGTAGGAATGACTGAAGCTGACAAACCTCTGTCCTTCAGTACTTGGGTCTCAATGGCCAGGCCATTAAAACCAGCGACTGTAAAGCACGATGGTAAATTGGTCCTTGAGACCACAGACACTCCCTGAGACGAAGTTCCCACGGAACGTCTGCGACTAGCCTGTCCAAGTCGGCCAGGCCGGCTTGACGAGGCCAGCCTAGAATTTCTAGGACCACTGGTGCTGACTGGATCTGAACCAGGCGTCCCTAGAGCTATCTGGCCCCGACCATCCGAGAAAGTCTGGTCGTTTTCTGTTCCCACACATTTATCAGATACCTGATTGCTATCAGGAAGGGTGATCTTTTCTGGTTGAACCTCAGGGACCGAAGTCACCCGGCTAGAGGCTTCTTGGCCTGTCTGGTCAACCAGATCCGATTCCTGTGGGGAATTGAGACTAATCTTAGGAAAAGGTAAAGGAAAAGATCTATTCAGGGAATGGTGACTACCGCTCCCTGTAGTACTTAAATGTTGGAAGGGAAGAATCGCACCGGTAGTAGTAGTTGATGCTCGATCTAATGTCCTGAATATCGGTGAAAACGTCCCCCCACCCTCAACCCGGGTGGGGGCGCACCTTCAGGCTGTGTACTCCTTTGCTTCGGGTTTGGCTGAGTTGGTCCTCTGTTTGTCCGACCAGCCTTTCTTGAACCCTCCTGGAGGAGTCTTGCCTTTCCCGCTTGTTCCAGCCGGGCGTGCGAACCCTTTATGGGCGGTAAAGAAAGGTCCTCGCTTGTTGCGAGGTCCCTTAGCTTTAGAAGCCTGTGGCAAAAAAGTGCTCTTGCCCCCAGTGGCATCCTTAATGATTTCATCTAGGGTGGCCCCAAATAGACGATTCCCCTGAAAGGGGAGATTCGTCAAGGTCTTTTTGGAACCTAGGTCAGCTGACCAGCATTTTAACCACAGCACACGTCTGAGGATTACCGCTGACATAGATGCATGCCCTAATAGGGGAGTAGTGTCCAAGGCTGCGTCACAGATAAACTGTAGCCCTTGTATAATCTGTTCCATCAAATCAGATGTTTCCTGGGGAATATCTTTTCCCCTAAGGTCTTGGCGTACCAATCTCGCCCATTCTGTAAGTGTCTGGGAAACTAGACCAATAACAATTACTGGTCTAAATGCTGACCCTATCAGAGAGAAGATGGTGCGGGACTCTGCTTCCATCTTTCGATCCACCGGATCCTTAAAGGACGAAGTGTCCTCCACTGGGATAACCGTGGCTTTATTCAGCCTGGAAATAGGTGGATCCACCACTGGTGGTACCGTCCATTTCTTAATGATGGATTCCTCAAACGGATAGCGTCTAGCAATACGCTTGGAAATAGTAAAGGTACGTTTAGAATGCTCCCATTCTCCTTTAATCTTATTACCAAAACACTTGGGTACAGGAAAAACCTTCACCGTTTTGATGGGCTTGTTAGTACCAAAAGGAATCTCTGTATCAGTTGCTTCTGCCGGTAAAACCTCAAGTTTTAAGGTTTCCTGCACTGCCACAACTAGTGCGTCCACCAATGCTTCTTCCTGAATTATAGCGGGAGAAGAAACGTCCTCCTCACTGTCTGAGGGAGCTTTACCTGAGGTAACAGCCCTTGCAGAGGGACCTGCAACTGCAGTGACCATCTCTGAATCTGAGTCAGAGGTGTCAGATAATATAGGGGTAGGCGGGGGTCGCTTCCTTGACCCTCGTCCCTGACAGGCCGCCTCCACCCGAGCCACCATAGACTCCAAAATTGCTGTAAATGCCTCTACACTCTGTGCACCGGCGGGTCCCATGGCCCCCTCGAGGGAAACAGGTGGGGGAATTTGTGTGGCAGGGTCCATGATTATTCCAGTAACTTCCCGGATAATATAATTCAAAAATAAAAAACTTTTTTTTTTTTTTTTTTTTTCACAGACCCCCAGCGCCACAAAAGCCCCTTAGTGTTACCTGCTAGGGATCCCTATCGATCGAGAGAGAGAGAGAGAGATAGACCCCCAGGCTCACCACTTGATGCTCAGAGTTTAACTGCAACAGGCTACAGCGCTGTCTTGACAAACAGGAAGTCTTTTGGCTGGCTGCCCAGGAAGAAAGGAGGCGGCTCCGCCCCTCTGCACGCCTTCCGGCGCCTCCCCTAGCTCCACGAGGTGTTTGGATCACCTCAAACATGGCCGCCCCCATGCTGGAGACACGAGGCTACGCCAAAATGGCGGCTCGTGCAATCCAGCAAAAAAAATGGCGGCGGCCTGTACCGAATAGCGGTGTGCTGCAGGGCACACAACACTATCTCTGCATGGGGATTTTTGGCGTGGTTGGCGGTACCGGCCCTGGCGGACCTCATGGCCGTTCGGAAGGCCTGCTATAGCTGGAGATTTGACTAGGAAGGCAGTCTACATGTCCGTGGCTTCTGACTGGTAGGTACCTTATTCTTATCACAGTAAGATTCCCAGACTGCCACTGATTACAATCTTTTAAACATGTATACAATTAGATTGTTAGCTCCCAAACCAAGCCTCCTGGCTTTTTGCACATAAAATCACACTCAAAGTAGGGGGATCTGTGCCATGTTATAGGATAGAGGGGGACTCTATCTTACCATACAGAGAGGGGCCCGCGTTCACCACAAGACCCGTCAGGGGGAAAAGGGGGAACATACTACTCACCATACCGGAACCAGGCGGGCACCAACTCCTGACAGTACCCCTCTCCACCGGGGCGGGAGGGCTGTCGACCAATACGGACGCCGTGACTCATGGTCTTTGGCGTTTCAGCGAGACGTTTAACTCGCGGGGTCAGTCCCTTAATAGGACTTTGTCGCGGCCGACCCAGCGCGGAGCTATGGCCTGCACGCGCTCGTAGGCTGAACTAGGGTGACCACCGGATCTCAACATCCAGCCCGTCGCCCAGTTCAGCTTTCTTGCTTGAAGATCTCACAGGAACACTGGAGAAAAAAGCTGTCTAAAAAATCTTTTTAAGAAAAAAATCTTGCCAGGACCGAAGATCCCAGCAAGGTATCTAGGTCCTTACTCCTAACTAGACAGAAAATAACTGATTTGCTGAGGCAGAGAGAGAGAGGATATACCCTCTGGGACTGCCCCTAGGGTGTGGCCAGAGCATTTTAATTTCCTGTCTAGTCCTGCTCCTGTGGAGGCAACATAACCCGAAGGTGCTGTATCACCGAGGACTACGTCTGTCAATGAGCGATAGAGAAAAAATATTATACTATGGACAGGTCCTTTATACCTATACATATAAAGGAGGAAATTGAGGAGGAAACCCAGGATCATAGCAGAGGGAATACATTTATTTTAAAGACCCAAAAGCCAGATAAAGCATTTGGAGGTCCCCTAGACATGAGCAGATATACACAGATCAACATACAAAGCTATGCAATGCTATGCTGTTACCTTACCTGTGAGCACTTAGTTGCTATTACACTGAAGATTTAGGCGGGGGGGGGGGGAGCTGAGCCAGGGGGGAGGGAAGCTGAGGCGAGGTTACCAATGGTATTAGTATTATGCAGCATGAGGGGGTTAATGTATTGCCACTGCTGGTCACTGATGCCTTAGTGACCGACCAGTGGCAGTTAATTAACCCCTTTGTGCTGCATTAGTGCAACCTGTGTCAGTGCAACCAGTGTTAATTATCACTGATACTGGTTGCACTAATGCAGCACAAAGGGGTTAATTAACTGCCACTGGTCGGTCACTAATGCATCAGTGACCAGCAGTGGCAATACATTAACCCCTCATGCTGCATAATACAAATACCATTTGGGGGAAAAAAGTCATTTTCGGTTTTCGGCCAAGGGCATCCTGCATTTTCGGTTTTGGTTTCGGCCCAGAATTTTCATTTCGGTGCATCCCTAGTTGAAACCAAACCACGGTCAGGTAGAGCAACTAAAACTTCAGCCACAACTGCCAGGAAAATTGTTCGGGATGCAAAGAAAAACCTACAAATAACTTCAGGTGAAATACAGGACTCTCTGAAAACATGTGGTGAAGCTGTTTTAAGATGCACAATAAGGACGCAATTGAAAAAAGATGGGCTGCATGGTCGAGACGCCAGAAGAAAGCCATTACTACGCACATGCCACAAAGTATCCCGCTTACAATACGCCAAATAGCACAGAGACAAGCCTCAAACCATCTGGCACAAAGTAATTTGGACTGATGAGACAAAAATTTAGCTTTTTGTCCACAACCATAAACGCTACATCAAGGCCTATGATGAAAGGCACACCATTCCTACTGTGAAACACGGTGATGGATTGCTGATGTTTTGGGGATGTATGAGCTACAAAAAGCACAGGAAATTTGGTCAGAATTAATGGCAAGATGAATGCAGTATGTTATCAAAAAACACAAGGAAAATTTGCATTCATCAGCCCAGAAGCTGCGCATGGGACGTACATGGACATTCCAACATGACACTGATCCTAAACACAAGGTTAAGTCGACCTGTCATTGGCTACAGCTACAGCAGAATAAAGTGAAGGTTCTGGAGTGACCATCTCAGTCTCCTGACCTCAATATCATAGAGCCACTCTGGGGAGATCTCCAACATGCAGTTCATGCAGGACAGCCCAAGAGTTTACAGGAACTGGAGGCTTTTTGCCAGGAAGAATGGGCAGCTTTACCATCTGTGAGGATAAAGAGCCTCATCCACAAATACCACAAAAGACTTCAAGCTGTCATTGATGTTAAAGGGGGAAATACACGGTATTAAGAACTGGGGTATGTAAACTTTTGATCAGGGTCATTTTGTAGTTTCTGTTGTCATTTTGATTTAAAAAGAGTAAACAAAGTTGATTGATAATAAATGGCTTCAGCCAAACCCTAACCATGAGCGAAAGAAAAGTTTTTGTGTTATCATTCAAATTCTCTAAAAAATGGGCAAGAAATCAAATTCTGCCAGGGTATGTAAACCTATGAGCACAACAACTGTAAGTAGCTGAAATACTGGCATAAAAGTGAACCTGTTTTGCCCTGCATGGGTAATGCTAAGCATTATATAATGAATGCCTAAAAGCGAATATCTTATGGAGGACAACAGGAACAAAAGCACAAGAACTTTTCTCTATTGGCAGATTTTTAAGGGCAGATG
Source organism: Pelophylax lessonae (assembly GCF_965119305.1). NCBI lineage: Eukaryota > Metazoa > Chordata > Amphibia > Anura > Ranidae > Pelophylax > Pelophylax lessonae. The sequence goes on from NC_138771.1 coordinate 173,836,309, forward strand.
ATTAACGTATTGCTGTATTAGTCTTCCTAAAATTGCAACAGGAGGAAGAGATTAATTTTTTCCCCCCATTTGACTGGAAGAGTATGAAGCTGACAGAAGTTTTCCACCTAAATGAAACTTTTCCTACAATAGCAGACATACACATGGACCAGAATTTTTATCAAAAATTACATTTGGCACAAAATACTAAGAAGCAGTGATGCACTAAATGCTAAATTTCAACAAAAATATTGCCAGGAATGAGGAATTTCACAAGTCATGATGAGTCTTTTATATCAAATTTACACCTAAAATAATTATTGCAATATATAAAACAAGGTTTTAGTTTGAGGTCTACAGATAGATTATAGAATATAACAGACATATTTGCCTATAGTAATCCAATTACTACTTATTGATTTGTCTAAGCTCCAAGAATATAGTTGAAGTGCATAGTCTCATTCTGCAAATTTAGCCATAAAAGTAAAAAAGTACCTGCTGGCTAAGCAATAAAGGCAGATCTGATAATGTCTAGCTAGCTCTATTGAAGCTTTGCAAGGTCAGCTCATTTGGCTAATAAATTATTTAATCTTCCTCAGGGATGCAACTACCATAAGGCATTTTTGTGCCAGTGCCTAAACCAAAGAAAAGAAATAAAGCACAGCACTTATGGGTACTTTAAAGTAAATCAAGCTGCAACATGAAGGCTGCATTCACAACTGTTTAAGGGTTTTAGAAGCGTATTACAAGCTTTTTACAGCTTCAGGCTTTTTGATTAGCCAATAGAAAGCACTAGGTGGAGGAAAGGGAGAGGAAATTAGGGGTGGAGAGCTGCTGTTTGAGCAGATAACTAGCGACAAAACGCTCAAAATGCTTAAGTCAGGCGTTTCTATTAAGGTCTATGGGGCCAAAAATGCTTGTAATCTCCCAAAAAAGAAGCTTGTGTACTTTGAGTGACAGGCATTTTGCTTCAGTGCTCATATGTAAACAGGGGCCATTAAAATGAATAGGATTTGGACTGTTCAGCGTTTTAGGGCTACAAGCTTCAAGCAGAAAATCGCTCAGCTTTAAATGGGGCCTTAAAGGAAAATAATGCAGAGAAACTCAAAGATACTCTGCAGCTTTCTCAGTCTTTCTCTCTGATGACTGACTGTGCAGTCAAATGTTAGTTTTGCACACAAAATAACCCATGGGGCTCATGTACATGGCAAATACACCCATGTGCTAGTCCTTTTGTTTTGTTTTTTTCATATAGCCTTGATCTCCTGCAGGAAAAGTATGCACTCATGTACTAATACTGCTAAATAATGAAAGATTTTTGTTTTGCTGTGTTGCATTCTGTTAAAACCTCTGAGAACATACAAAGATAATGGTGAAATGATTTGAAATAAGGACTTCTTTTAATATAAAATTAACTTCTGAAATCATTCCTTACTTTACTCCGTATCGATCTCTGAACATAATGTTATCTCTAAATGTTCGGTTAACATCCAGGTCAATCTGTCTAATGTCAGGCGACAGGCGTCTTGCTTTCACTTTAAGAACCTGTATGGAAATACAGTAAGCAATATACAAGGCATTTCAGTTAAAGTCAACCAGTTAAGTCTGCATATCACTTAAAGCAAATTAAAGTGGTTGAACCCAATATCGTTTTTTTGTTGCCGATAGCAATATTTTGGTCAATGCATATCAGTATCGGCTGATATGGGCTGATATTTTCGTACATTTAAAAAAAAAAAAAAATGTTTTTCTTTTTTTTCTTTGACAGGTACTCTTGTGGAGGGATCTGGGCGTCGAAAAGACCAAAAACCCCTCCTCTGCACTTAAAAGCATTCAAAATGCCAAGTTTGGCTGTTTTGAATTCTGTCATTATTTTAATCTGGCGCCAGTACCCGGAAGTCATTTCATGACATCACTTCCGGGTTTTTGCATTGAGACCCGATCAGAGACGAATGCGGCTTTGATCGGGTCTCAGGCGGCGTGCAGTCTGGTTGCCTGGGTCTCCCGATGGGCGGTGGAAGGCTTCCTTCTGGAAAGACAGCCATGCAGACCAATTTGATGCATTGTACGGCGTATGGTCTGAGCACTGACAGGCTGACCCCCACCCCTTCAATCTCTGCAGCAATGCTGGCAGCATTCTTACGTCTATTTCCCAAAGACAACCTCTGGACATGACGCTGAGCATGTGCACTCAACTTCTTTGGTCGACCATGGCGAGGCCTGTTCTGAGTGGAACCTGTCCTGTTAAACAGCTGTAAGGTCTTGGCTACCGTGCTACAGCTCAGTTTTAGGGTCTTGGAAATCTTCTTATAGCCTAGGCCATCTTTATGTAGAGCAACAATTCTTTTTTTTTTTTTCAGATCCTCAGAGTTCTTTGCCATAAGGTGCCATGTTGATCTTCCAGTGACCAGCATGAGAGAGCGAAAGGGATAACCCCAAATTTAACACACCTCAGACCTTGTAACACTAACAAGTCACATGACACCGATGAGGAAAAATGGCTAATTGGGCCCACTTTGGACATGTTCACTTAGGGGTGTACTCACTTTTGTTGCCAGCAGTTAAGACAATAATGGCTGTGCGTTGAGTTATTTTGAGTGGACAGCAAATTCACACTGTTATACAAGCTGTACACTCACTACTTTACAATATAGCAAAGTGTCATTTCTTCAGTGTTGTCACATGAAAAAAGAAAATAAAAAAATAAAATTACAAAAATATGAGGGGTGTACTCACTTTTGTAAGATACTGAAATATATATCACACACACACACACACACACACACTAGTAATGGCGGTGATCAGCGACTTATAGTGGGACTGCGATATTGCGGCAGACATTCGGACACCAACTGACGCTTTTGACACTTTGCCTTGAACCAGTGGCACTAATACAGTGGTCAATGCTAACAATATGCACTGTACTGTACTGTACTGACACTGGCTGGTAAGGGGTTAACATTTAGGGTGATCAAAGGGATAAAGCAGTAGTAAACCGTAGAAAAAGAAGAAAAAAAAAAATTCACCGCTGACAGGGCTTTTATCGTCACCGGGTCTCCTTTCCGGGTTCGTCAGCTGGGGCCATCTGATTGGCTGAGCCACGACGTTGCGGCCATGGCACGTCGTTCATTGAGAGCGCAGTGTGCATGCACCGATGACATTACCAGCACTGAGATATTTACTGTGCCTACAGCTAAGCCCTAATATAGGCTTACCTGTAGGTATAAATACAAAAAACATCTTTCCTACCACTTAAACTGTGTGTGCCTAGCCAGTGTTTGTGTGTGAACTGTGTGCTGCTTTTACTAGGAGTAGTAATGGATTCTAGTTCCTGCTTTGCAGAGCGACAGAATCTATTCCTTCCCCCGTCAGAACTGAGATATGCCTTGTTTACATAGGCATATCTCAGTTCTCAGTGTGTTGCCGACGATTGGCAGGTGATGGAGGACATCGAGTGCCCGGCACCTGCAGATCTGCCTCTGCTAAGATCTACTGCACTACTGCCGCTCTGTAGCAGTAAAACTGCTATAGGGCAGTCAGCAAGTGGTTAAAGGCCCATTTTCCTGTTATTGCAATGACAAGGCATAAATGCTTATTCTTCTGTAATGGTGGAACGTATACTATTACATCTATGTAATAAACTCTAAAAAACAAAAAATAGTTCAAATCTTTTTTACAATGCTGATGTTCTAAAATGAAAGTGTACTATAGATTTCCTTTAATAGAAAGGTAGTTATTTTACTCATTGCCCTAGAATGCACTGTTCAAAAAAAAATAGAAACAGCTGACTAAATTAGGAAGTTTTGCTTTACCAAATAAAGGTCTTTTCTCTCATCTTTCAGTTTCGGTACATCCAAGATTAGTGACCAGACTTGACCTCTGAGCTGAAGGGGAATGCCTTTGTAAATTCTTCTGTGTAGCTGAACAAAAGCAACATATAGACCATAATTAGAAAAACAGCAAAACACAGCCAAGTTAGATTGCATGCATAGACAAATAATCCATATTCTATAAAAAAGTAAAGATGGACTTCAACAATAGACAGCTGTCATCTGACGTGGCTGATTTTGGCCACGCTGAACAACGGCGCTTAAGTCAATGGCTTATCAGTAGCTAACCTATTGCACACAGCTAACCAACCTTGGTAGAAACCTCTAGTGCCTAAAAAAAAAAAAAAGTATTCATACCCCTTGAAATTTTGCATAATTTGTCATGTTACAACCTTTGCATAATTGCAAAGTGAAAGGAAAATAACTGGTGTTCTAAATTTTTTACAAATCTCTCAAAAGTGTGATGTGCATTTGTATTTAGCCCCCTTAAGTGTCCATTCACACTACCGGCACTTGTCAGACGACTTGTCAGCCTGACAAGTCGCAGTCCAACCGTTCTAATAGAAGTGACACAAATCACTCCGACTTAGAAAAAGGTTTCTGTACTACTTCGGGGCGACCTGGAGCGACTTGCATAGATATTCATTATATTAAGTCCGTGCAAGTAGCGCCGAAGTCGCGGTGCACGCCACTTCACAGGTCGCCCCCGAAGTCGTGCTGCGTTCGTGTGAACCGGTGTTCCGTGAGAATTACCTACCCGTGAGAAAAACCTACCCCTCGTCACTTCCAGTTCACGGCACTGTATGTAATGCAGCAGTTACATTACAAACAACTGTGCTGCAATAGGAGTCATCTCCGCTCCTGTCCCTGTCACTTCCCTGATCTCGGCAAGTAAATATTAAAGCGGCGGCGGGTGTATGAAAACATAAATCACGGACCCGAGAGCCGCTTTTCTATTTACTTGCCGAGAGCAGGGAAGTGACAGGGACAGGAGCGGAGATGACTCGTATTCCAGCACAGCTGTTTTATTTATCCGCCGCATGGGTAGGTTTTTTTCACGGTACACCGTGCTATTTTCATACTAGTGCGCATGCGCACTAGTCTGCTCCTCAGTTGTCCCTTTAGGTATCCGGGGCTGTGAGCATGCGCACTGCTGCGCTGCTCAGCTGTTCCTGGCCGGAAGTGACGAGGGTAGGTTTTTCTCACGGGGTAGGTAATTCTCACGTTACACCGGCACTTACTCTGATACCCCTAATTTAAAATCTAGTGGAACTAACTGCCTTTAGAAGTCACCTAATTAGTAAATAGAGTCTATCCGTGTATAATTTAATCTCAGCATAAATACAGCTGTTCCGTGAAGCCCTCAGATTTGTTGGAGAACCTTAGTGAGCAAACAGCATCATGAAGGCCAACAAACACACCAGACAGGTCAGGGATTAAGATGTGAAGAGGTTTAAAGCAGGGTTAAGTTATGAATAAATATCCCTAGCTTTGAACATTTCAAGGAGCACTGTTCAATTCATCATCCGAAAATGGAAATAAATGGCACAACTGCAAACCTACCAAGACATGGCCGTCCACCTAAACTGACAGGCCGGGCAAGTAGAGCATTAATCAGAGAAGCAGCCAAGAGCCCCATGGTAACTATGGAGGAACTGCAGAGATGTACAGCTCAGGTGGGAAAATCTGTCCAAAGGACAACTATAAGTCGTGCATTCCACAAATCTGGCCTTTATGGAAGGGTGGCAAGAAGAAAGCCATTGCTGGAAAAAAAGCAATAAGAAGTCCCGTGTGCAGTTTGCAAGAAGCCATGTGGGGGACACCGGTAACATGTGGAAGAAGGCGCTCTAGGCAGATGAGACCAAAATCAAACTTTTTGGCCTAAAAGCAAAACGCTATGTGTGCTGGAAAACTAACACTGCACATCACCCTGAACATACCATTTCCACCATGAAACATGGTGGTGGCAGCATCATATTGTGAACATGCTTTTCTACAGAATGCTGGTCAGAGTTGATGGGAAGATGGATGGAACCAAAAACATGGCAATCTTAAAGGACTGTTAGAGTCAGCAAAAGACTTGAGACTGGGGTGGAGGTTCACCTTCCAGCAGGACAACGACCTTAAACAAAGCCAGAGCTTCAATAAAACGGTTTGGATTCAAGCATATTCATGAGCTAGAATGGCCCAGTCACATTCCAGACCTAAATCCAATTGGAAATCTGTGGCAAGACGTGAAAATTGCTGTTCACAGACGCTCTCAATCCAATCTGACAGAGCTTGGGCTATTTTTCAAAGAAGAATGGGCAAAAATGTCACTCTCTAGATGTACAAAGCTGGTAGAACAATACCTTAAAAGAATTGCAGGTTTAATTGCAGCGAAAGGTGGTTCTACAAAACAATTTATTCAGGGGGGCTGAATACAAATGCACATCACACTTTTCACATATTTGTAACAAATCTTGAAAACCATTTATCGTTTTCCTTTTACTTTACAATTATGTGCCACTTTGTGTTAGTCTTGCACATAAATCCCCAAAAAATATATTTACGTTTTTGGTTGTAACATGACAAAATGTGGAAAATGTCAAGGGGGTATGAATACTTTTTCAAGGCACCATTATCATCATATTTTTAAACCAATTGAAAAATAGGATTTGTAACAAATGGAGTTGCCACACCTCCTGTCCTGGAGATTCCTGTGACGGATTGTTGGGGACAATTGGAGTACATCTAATCTTTTGAGGGCTTCACAAGAGGAGACTCCTATGGCAATATTGTAGTGATGCAAATTTTGATCCCTCTTTAGTCAGAAGGCCACGGCTATCTGGTGTTACCTGGTGGATGCTCTTCCAGTTTTTTTCATGATACCTAGTTTCTCACATTGGTGGATGTGGTCATTTCTCTTCCCCTCTTTTTTTGGAGATTTAGGGTTTCAATTCAACATTTGGAATTTGTGTGTGTTTTTACTCAATATAGGAGTACCATGTAATTCTATGTGGGGTGAATTTGTTTTATTTGAATTACTAATCTGTCAAATTATATATACTTTCATGTATTGGATATAACACAGCATGATTTTTTTTGCATTATTTCTGACTATGTTAATATCTCATAGTATGTTTGCAGCTTTTTCCTTTTAATACTCTTTAATTTACCTAAGCACAGTTTACATTACTTGACACTACCAAAATTCCTATTTACTTTCTATATACAACTGACTAATCCAAGCATACATTTTTTTATTCACTTAGAGCCCATTCAGCCTGACAAGTCGCAGTCAGTCGCGGTCCATTGAGTAGTACAGGACCCGTTCTAATAGCTCCGACTTAGAAAAAGAGTCCTGTACTACTTTGGGGCGACCTCGGAGAGACTTGCATAGACTTCCATTATATCAAGTCCCTGCAAGTCGCGCCGAAGTCGTGGTGCACGCGACTTCACAGGTCGCCCCCCCCCAAGTCGTGTCGCCTCAGTGTGAACCGGCTCTTATTCTGCAATACATCTCCTATTTAAAAAAAAAAAAACACACAACAGAAGGCAATACAGCCGCTGAAAAAGACGTGTCAAAAGATGTAGTGAGCCTCTTCCTTTGAGCAGAACATGATTTACAACAATAAATCCCCATCAAAAGAAGCCTTCAAATGTTAATTAAATAATATTTTTTTCTGACTGCAATATTTTTGCATTTGAAATATTTTATAACCTCCTACACCTTGCTGCCAAACTCTTGATATACAGATAATAGTTTATCAAGCACAGGTTCATGCTGCACATGAGATACAGTTGTACAATCATCAAAATCCTCAGGGCACGTCAGTCTTTGTTATTCACTTCAGAACTTCTATACAAGGAATATACTTGCAGGCATTTCCAGCAGTGAGAGAGAAGCGGGTGAAAGAGGTTATCTACTGCATTACTTCAAGACAAGCGATTTTCAGAAATCTAACAGAACCTAAATGTCAAGGCAGCATTAGCAATGTGCTTAGAATAAAGCACAACCTAGGAATTCCAGGAGGCAACACCTTCCAGAAAAAAATATGGAATCAAAGGTTATCTGACACAATAAAGAAAGGAGAAAAAAGATTTTATTGGGGTTCAAACATTTTGACAATGAGCTCAACTTCCACTTTCCTACCCATTTTGTCTAAAAGCAAATGTTTATAGTGAGATGTGGTTCTAAAGATATGGAAACTGCTGAGATTCACCACCTTGTTGACCTCTCTAACAAACATTATCTTGGTCTACTGGGAAACCTCTGCATATACATTTCCTTTTGAAAAAAGTATTTGTTCTCTTTGAAGTTTTAGTGTCCATTCACACTAGTCCGACTTGTCAGGCGACTTGGTCAGCCTGACAAGTCACGCACTGTCGCGGTCCATTGACTGGTACAGGAGCCGTTCTAATAGGAGCGACACAAGTCGCTCCGACTTAGAAAAAGGGTCCTGTACTACTTCGGGGCGACTTGCATATACATTCATTTTATGAAGTTCGTGCAAGTTGTGTCGAAGTTGCGGTGCACGCGACTTCCCAGGTCACCCCCCGAAGTCGTGCCGCTGCAGTGTGAACCGGCACTTAATGTTATGTTTCATAGAAAACTAAATCTGTTGATCTCTGTTGACTCCTTTTTTTTTTTTTTTTTTTTTTTTTTTTTTAATGGTCAAGTGGTCAAATACACTCCTTAACCACTTTAGCCCAGGAGGATTTGGCTGCTCAATGGCTGCACAATTGCGCGGTCGTGCGACGCTGTACCCAAATGAAATTGACATCATTTTTCCCCACAAACAGAGCTTTCTTTTGGTGGTATTTGATCACCTGTGCGATTTTTATTTTTTGTGCTATAAACAAAAAAGCTATTTTGAAAAAATAATATATTTTTCAAATTTTTTATACGAAATTCTCAAAAAAAAAAAATGTAAAATCAAAATGTAACATTTTAGGGCAATTTATTTTCTGCTACATATTTTTGGTAAAAAAAAATTTGCAATAAGCGTATTTTAATTGGTTTGCGCAAAAGTTATTGCGTTTACTAACTACGTGAAAGATGTAGGTCATTTTTGTTTTTTTTGTTTTTTTGTTTTTTTTTTTTTAACTAGTAATGGCGGCGATCTGCAATTTTTTTTGCGAGACTGCGACATTGCGGCGGACAGATCAGACCCCGAACTGACATTTTTGACACTTTTGGGGGTACCAGTGACATTACTACAGTAATCAGTGCTATAAATATTCAGTTACTGTAAAAATGACACTGGCAGGGAAGGGGTTAACTTTACTGGTGATCAAGGAGTTAAGTGCGTCCCTAGGGGCGTGATTCTAACTGTCAGGGAGGCGTGTCTTGTGAGATCATCTCGGAGACATGCGATCCTATATAGCAGGATCGCATAGCCTCTGTGATAATCTAAGGGAGAATGACAGAGGGCTGTGTTTACATCAGCTGTCTGTCTTTCTCCCTCTGCTGCGGGAGATCGTGAGTGACCGGCGGCCACAGGCGCCAGAGCGAGCGACGTAGGGCTACGTCGCTTTGCCCAGCAGCAGCAGAGTGCTGCAGTAAATGTACGGTGGGCGGGGCTGAAGTGGTTAAAGTGTCACTAAACCCATATCATAAAAATCTATTGATAAATAGTGTATTACATGCTGTTCATACTCAGTCACTATGAGATTCGTTTTCTGTATTCTGCAAAAAAAAAAAAACTGGTTGATCCCGCTGCTCTCTATCTCCACCTTCTGTTCATATTCCCCATTGCAGTTGAAGATTCTGCAGAGCAGAGGTGGCAGCTCTGCACATGCTCAGTTTTCAGTGAGTTTCTATGCTGGTCAGCCCATATGACTATAGAGTCACACATGTGGGAGTATACACAGTGGTAAATGACAGCCCACTCCCTCCCTCCCTCTCCTGATTTTAAATATATATTTGTAGGATGATTTTAAACAGTTTATTGATCTTATTTATTTTTACTCTGTATCCCAAAGGCTTTTTTTTTTTGTTTTCATGTGACCAGCAGCAGAGTACTAGAAGCTTCTCCTGCTTATGTTTCGCTACAGACAGGCTGGGAAAGAGCTAGGTCATGTGACAGCTGTATATCAATTGGGAAAAAGGTACTTTTTATTAAAATAATTACAGTACCATCATCCACACAAAAAAAGAAGGGATAATGTAAATTAAACAGTATGTGTTTACAGTAGTATAACTTTAATGTCAAAGGTAAAACAGCAAAGTAATCAAACTGGATTTCTCTTTCTTTTTATCACTGGCAACAATTTTAAATAATGGTCCTAAAGTAAATATTTCACTCTAGTACCACATCCAGGCAGTAAACTGGAGGTGTGTAGGTCTCAAGCAAAAAGCAGTTCTTCCCACCAGAATTCCACCTCCTGAATCCCAAACTGCCAAACATGCAGTCATGCATCTCCTACTGTAGAAGGAGAAGCTGCAGTCCTATGTTTCACATTAAAGTGGAGTTCCACCCTAAAATTATACTTACCTCCATCTTCTCGCTCCGGGTCACCTGAAAAACAAATGGATAATCGCAATTTTTTTTTTTTTTTTACTTACCTTGTTTAGAAGAAAATATACTTCCCTTACCATCCACTTCCTCCTTCCTCGGCCGCGGACCGCGCCGTCACTTCCACTTTGCAATGATTCCTGGGAGCTGAACGTCATCGCTCCCAGGAATCAATGCGCCTGCACCGGCCCCGACGTCAGTTCCGGTGTAGGCGTGTCCTACCATGCAAAACAGCTTCGGTTTTGCAGAAGCTGTGCAGGGATGACGCTGCGGCACTGGAAGTGATGGCGGGGCCGGTGCAGTGCATCGTGGGACCGAAGAAGATGGAAGAGGACACAGAAGAGGATCACACTGGCTTCAAGCTGCCCACACCTGAGATGGCAGCGCTGGAGAATACATTTTCAAGGTAAGTATTTCTTCTTGCAGGTAAGTGCAACCCGGGACAGATCAGAGGCTAGCCATTGTGGAATGCACTAGCCCTGACTGTCCCGGGGGTATTTTTATTAAAACAAACGTTCACTGGGTGGAACTCTGCTTTAAGACTTCATGTACACACAGCCTACTTTGACCGCAGGCCATAGGAAAATGCAAAACCCACCACAATTTTGCTGCGGTTTGTGTTTCCTGGTGGCCAGCACTCAAAACGTTCATTTTTTTTTTTTTGCCAAAGCTCCTAAACCCAACTCCATAAAAGCCTAGGTGCCCATGTACATAATAGACTTTTACCATAGTTTAGGAGCTGCCGCGTTTAGGTGAGGTTAAACCTTCCCCCCTTGAATGTGACACAATCACGTTCAGCAGGGGACGGTTTAACTCCACCTAAACGCAGCAGCTCCTAAACATGGGCACTTCTATGGAGTTGAGTTTAGGAGCTTTGGCAAAAAAGGAAAAAAATCCAAAAGCTCCTAAACTAAAGTTTAGGTGCTGTAGTGTACATGAAGCGCTTTGCAATGAAAACAGAAAGAAAAACCTCAACATGTAAAAAGACCCTCATAATGGTGACAACAGTTCGATAAACCACAGAACTCCTGATAAATTATTCACAAATGGAAGATGACAAGTGCTTAAATCCTAAGTTAAAACACCAAACTGAAAGCATTTTTGATAGACCTGAACAAATGAATCATTACTATTTGATTTCGGTTTAATTCTACGACCCCCCAAAAGTGCATTACCTTTTCAGAGTTCTTGTACTTATCCCAGCTCTTCAGCATTTTTAGCCATTTGGAGGTCCTTTCAATTTCTAAAAGTTTATGCTGAAAATACAATAAATGATTAGACAAAATACAATGCTAGAAAAATAATCTATAGCAAGGTAAGGCAAACAAAGCTAGGATAAGTTCATGAAAAGAGGTGCCTGCATATACCTTTTTGTACACTTCTTCCCGGGCATTCCAGGAGCTGCTATATTCAGGGACTCATAATATGATGATACATTATTTTTCATCTCCAATAAACTGACATGATTATTGATGGAGCTGCTGTTTGCTGTTTGAAAATTCAGAACACGCATTTTCAGCACAAATGACAAAATATCAGTATAGTCTCCCTTCAAGTTAATATACTCCCTGCAGTATTTAGAAATTAGCTCCAGTGTTGATACAACGTATTCTGTTAGCTATACTGTAGAAATATCCTTGTCTCTCAGATAAGACATGCTAAATTTTTATGACTAGAGGAAGTTTTAAGCTTTAAAAAAATAATTAAAAAGATGTTTGTATGAATGATGCTTGTTATCAGAAAAAAAGTTGAGACCGGTACTTATCCAGCCAGTTCACACGACCTTAAAAAAAAAATAAAATGCACATACAAGTGTTTTTAATTATGGATCTGAACACACAGCTGCATTGTTTTCACACAGTTGCACAAACATGCACTGAATTCAAATCGGTAACAGAGAATCCAAAAATCTGCATAGAACGAATCACATTGCATGCGTACGAATATAAAACGCATGTATCGCGTTTGTAAGCATGTAAAACAAGGTCTAAACAAAGGGGAAAAATAAATTATCATTATGTACGCATATGCGTCGTTATGCTTTTAAACACATCTATACACAAGTATTTTATCGATCATTACACGGGAACTTTTCTATTAGAAAGCCCAAATTTGACATCAATAACATTTTTACAGCCAAGTAAATAAAGCCTTGGGGTAACTTTCACACTGCTCTGTAGCAAAATCGCCTGCATCTGTGAAAAATGGACCTTACTAAAAAAAAGCACCAAAAACGGAAAATTGCGGTGCGTTCTTTTACAGAAATTTCCATTTTAATGGGAAGCTGTGTTTTTGGTGCGGGTTTCACCAAAGATGCAGCATGCAGGACTTTTCAAAGAGTACTGCATCCCATAGGATTTAAAAGGGAAACGTTTTTCTTGCAAGGAAAAATATATCAGTGTGAAAGGGCCTTCAGAGAAAAAAGTAATGGAAAGATATTGTGCTTGTTAAAACTATTGTGCCTATATTCCGATTCATTCACTTGAGTGTAAACATTTTACTGATGTTATTACACAATTTTCTAGGAGAAAATTTCCTGCCTAATGATCAATAAAAATGTGTTTAAACGCATAAAGACGCATATGCATACACGAAGGAGCATTTATTTTTCCCAAATACACCCATATGGGAGAAAATATATTTCCAATATATTTAGGGAAAAAAAATTTAGAAATATATTGAATATGGCCAATATTATAGCATTTCAAATATATTTCCAATATATTTGGGAAAAATAAAAAATGTTTTTTAAAAATATATTTTAAATATATTTTTCTTCCATGTGGGCATATACATATGTTTATAAGCGTGAGTGCATAAAGCACATGTTCTTTGACACAGATTTTTGGATTCTGTGTTATGGATCTGAATGCAGTGCATGGTTACACACCTGTTTCAATGGATCCTTTGAAAACAAAGCAACTGTGTCCAGATCTGTAATTAAACACTTCTTTATGCATTTTTTTTTTTCACCGTGTGGATTAAACCCTAAGCTCACACCTGCGGGTTGCAGTTAATGCGTTTTATGGAGTTGAGTTTAGGAGCTTTGGCAAAAAAGGAAAAAAAGGTGCATTTTGTGTTTTTTGTTTTTTTTTTTAAGGCGTTTTTCACCGGTTTTTAATGCATTTTTTTAGAGGTGTCTATTGTAATGCAGGAGAAAATCAGCAAAAATGCATCAAGAATGCAAGCACTGTGTTTTTGATGCCTTTCTACTGCATTTCCATTAAAGTCTATGAAATGCAACCTGCTGCAGGCAAAAAAGTCCCTGACCCTTTCTAGAAAACGCACAGGTTGAAAACGCACAGATGTGAATGTGATTCATAAGGAAATCATTTTAAATGGACTGTAGTGCATTCCTGCAAAACTGAAAACGCACTACAAAAATGCATAGGTGTGACCCTAGCTTTATAGTTTGATGATTTGTTTAGAACCAGGTTTCAAAATTAAAGACCATGTAATCAGGAACTTCGTGAAGTTACATAATGAAACAGGCTTTTGGCTGATCCCCAAAAAAAAAAAAAAAAAAAAGATACATATAGATAATAAATAGGAATAAATACAATCGTAAAAAGTATACCTTTTCTATTGCTTCATCGTGAAATGGTAGTTCTTCTTCACTGAATAGGAGAAAACGGGGACATTTGTTAAGAAAAATGCTAAAGGAGATGCATCACATTTCTTCTCCTGTTAGAGGCAGTATAAGAACAGGCAAATGTGTTCACTTCAAACCCGTGATCGAAAAGAAAAATCATTATGATTATACCGTACTGATCCCTGAAAATCCTTCAGACATGAACAGTCATAGAAAATAAGATGTACAAAGATCAGCCATAACATTACGATCACTGACAGGTAAAGTGAAATATATTGAATATCTATTTACAAAGGTATCTGAAAAGTGGGTGGAATATACAGCATCTCACAAAAGTGAGTACACCCCTCACATTTTTGTAAATATTTTATTCTATCTTTTCATGTGACAACACTGAAGAAATTACACTTTGCTACAATGTAAAGTAGTGAATGTACAGCTTGTATAACAGTGTAAATTTGCTGTCCACTCAAAGTAACTTAACACACAGCCATTAATGTCTACATCGCTGGCAACAAAAGTGAGTACACCCCTAAGTGAAAATGTCCAAAGTGTCAATATTTTGTGTGGCCACTGGAGTCCTCTTCCACTCCTCCATGACGACATCACAGAGCTGGTGGATGTTAGAGACCTTGCGCTCCTCCACCTTCCATTTGAGGATGTCCCACAGATGCTCAATAGGTTTTAGGTCTGGAGACATGCTTAGCCAGTCCATCAACTTTAGCCTCAGCTTCTTTAGCAAGGCAGTGGTCGTCTTGGAGGTGCGTTTGGGGTCGTTATGTTGGAATACTGCCCTGCGGCCCAGTCTCCGAAGGGACGGGATCATGCTCTGCTTCAGTAAGTCACAGTACATGTTGGCATTCATGGTTCCCTCAATGAACTGTAGCTCTGCAGTGCCGGCAGCACTCATGCAGCCCCAGACCATGACACTCCCACCACCATGCTTGACTGTAGGCAAGACACACTTGTCTTTGTACTCCTCACCCGGTTGCTGCCACACATACTTGACACCATCTGAACTAAACAAGTTTATCTTGGTCTCATCAGACCACAGGACATGGTTCCAGTAATCCATGTCCTTAGTCTGCTTGTCTTCAGTAAACTTTTTGCGGGCTTTCTTGTGCATCATCTTTAGAAGAGGCTTCGTTCTGCGACGACAACCATGCAGACCAATTTGATGCAGTGTGCGGCGTATGGTCTGATCACTGAAAGGCTGAGCCCCCCCCCCCTGCCCCACCCCTTCAACCTCTGCAGTAATGCTGGCAGCACACATATGTCTATTTCCCAAAGACAACCTCTGGATATGACGCTGAGCAAGTGCACTCAACTTCTTTAGTCGACCATGGAGAGGCCTGTTGTGAGTGAAACCTATCCTGGTAAACCGCTGTATGGTCTTGGCCACCTTGCTGCAGCTCAGTTTCGGGGTCTTGGCAATCTTCTTATAGCCTAGGCCATCTTTATGTAGAGCAACAATTTATTTTTTTCAGCTTCAGAGTTCTTGGCCATGAGGTGCCATGTTGAACTTCCAGTGACCAGTATGAGAGAGAGAGCGAGAACACTAAATTTAACACACCTGCTCCCCATTCACACCTGAGATCTTGTAACTAGTAACTAAAGACTCAAATGACATCGGGGAGGGAAATTGGTTAATTTTTCACGTCGGGGTGTACTCCCTTTTGTTGCCAGCGGTTTAGACATTAATGGCTGTGTGTTGAGTTATTTTGAGGGACAGCAAATTTACGCTGTTATACAAGCTGTACACTCACTACTTTACGTTGTAGCAAAGTGTCATTTCTTCAGAGCCGTCACATGAAAAGCTATAATAAAATATTTACAAAAATGTGAGGGGTGTACTCACTTTTGTGAGATACTGTATTAGGCAGTAAATGAACACATTGTCCCTGAAGTTGTTGTGTTGAAAGTAGAAACATTGGGAAAGTGTAAGGATTTGAGGGACTTTGACAAGGGTCAAATTGTAATATACTATAATGGATTATCAGTGTTCAACAGCAATTCCTTAAGCCCGGTACCTGGGCCAAATGCCAGGCGACATCAGCCGGTTCAATAAAAACCAGCTGACATTTGGCCCATGTGTAAGGCAGCTGATTCCACAGAAGTCGCCGGACGCACATGCTGGAAAACCAGCAGCTGACCATCTCCTGATCAGCGGCTGAGAGCGCTGACCGGCAAGTTCTGGCGGGGGCGTATCCCTGTCAGAACACAATAGCTCAGTGGGGGAGATCGCTGTACTAATGTCGGATAGTTAGTACAGTGGCTCCAACCTGAGCTGCCAGTTTTTTTTTTTTTTTCTCGCATGTACCAGGCTTTACTTTAGGCTCAAGGAAGCACCAGCCAATCTAATTCTTTAGCTATATATTAGATTATAATTTAACAAAAGTAGCTGATGCGAATACTGGGGTTACCTGTAATGAAAATCAATGCACCCTATCGTGGCACAGGGTACCTTCCGGCCAGAAAAAAGGGCCCTGCCCCTTTAAAGATCGCTAGGATTTTCACTGAAGTTAGCAATTTACCGAACTGTATAAGGGCCCATTCACATTAGCGCGACTTGTCAGCCTGACAAGTCACGCTTGGTCGCGGTCCATTGATTAACACAGGACCCGTTCTAATAGGAGTGACACAAGTCGCTCCGACTTAGAAAAAAGGTCCTGTACTTCTTTGGGGCGACCTCGGAGCGACCTGCATAGACTTCCATTATGTGAAGTCTCTGCAAGTCGCGCCGAAGTCGTGGTGCACGCGACCTCACAGGTCGCCCCCCCAAAGTCGTGTCACGCTAGTCTGAATGGGCTCTAACTCAAATATATTTTTATTGATTTTTTTTGTTTGTTTGTTTCAACATTGTTCATTTAACACTATTATTCAACACTAATCATTTCAATAGCAGCCCCAGTACCACAAAAATAAATTGAACTGAAATGTTCTTCAGTGTGTAATAGGCAGCAAAAAATGACGGGTACCAGTGTTGCCACATGTCTGAAAGCATACAGAAAACGACATGAAAGCGTGGCAAGTTGTTACATCCTTAGAACCCAACATCAGCCCAAACTTTTTCTTTTAAGTTTTGGATAAAGTAAATAAAGTGTATAAATTCTATAAGTATTTTTTCTGCCAACATTTAAATACAGAGATTTATTTTTGCATCCTCTGTTCACCAGAACAGGGTGTAAGTGGAGGGTCTTCAACAAGAGCAGCAATAGAAGCACTTTTTGATAACAGGGTGGGGAGGAGGTAAAACATCAATATTTTTTATGGTTTTTTGAGGTCGGTATGACAGGAGAAAACACTCACAATGGAGACCCAGACAGTGGAGAGGAAAAAAAAAAAAAGGTTTAAATTATTTCCCACTTTTTTAAATAAAAAAAAATGATTAGAGCTGTGCATTCATTTTTAAAATTCTGATCACTCAAACCCTGCCCTCAAGTTCCCCAAACAAAGCAATTTACCAGCAGGTAAACCGGCTCTATACTCAAGTGTTTCAGATACACTCTTCTACTGTATAGCCTATTCGTTTCCAAAGAATTATTATTTTTAAAAAAATTGCATCGATATTATAAAAAGTAGGTTTATTTTCAGCCATTTTAACAGCTGTCAATGAATCAGTTAAATTAGTTCAAGCTTTCCAGGAGTGGAGAACGGACTCTGGAATTATACGGTATTTTTATTTAAATGAGCTGAGAGAACGCTGACAATGCCAAACCACTCTCGTCTGCAGATGGTGAAGTGACTTTGCAATTTATTTTTTTCAAAAGACTGGGACTTGGGTTTAGCATAAGCTGTAATAATTTACCAGGTTCACAGAAACAGACAAAACAATGCTCATTAACAACACACAAGAGACATTACAACCATTAATAAGAAGAACTGCATCTCAATGGTAATTAAGTGGATTTGGGAAGGGGTACATTTAACAGGACAACTTCTGAGGTGTGCTTTGCTTTAGATTGGGCTGTGACCGCATTGGAAAATCCCATAATAAAATATGGGTTTAAACAAATAAAAGGACCACTGCAAGCAATGTTAAGTTTATTGTTAAAACAGTAACAAATCCAAAATCCAACATCTTAAGCTTATCACTTCTTAGATGTAATAGCTGTATTAGTTCCCTTTTTAGACATTTTCTTTTTTTATCTGGCGATCCAACCAGTAAAGCCCCGTACACACGCGTCGAAAATTGGCAGGGAATTTTCGTCCAACGACCGATCTGACGATTTTCGGCTTGTTAGTATGATGCTTCCGACAACCGACTCAGACTTTTCGGCCGAAAAAAATCTGGTGTGCAGGCTATAAAATTTTTGTCCGCCGTCAAAACACGGCCGATTTTCGTGCAGTCAGTACAGATTTCGACAGGGAAAAATCTTATGAGCAAGTCTGGGCATGCTCAGAGAAGAAAGAACACAAAGAAAGCAAACCAACACATGACATCACTTCTGAAGCAGATTTTTGTTGGGCGAGAAAATTTGTGTGAAGTCTAGGCACATTCCAACCAACAAAACACCACTCTGAACAAAAGACAGACGATCGGTCGGCCGATAATCGTTGCGAGTGTACGGGGCTTCAGTCTGCTGTTATTCAACAGAAAAGATATCTTGCAGCTTTAAGGATGAGACTGACAGGGGTGCTTAAAATGATGAGCTTTTATTTATGTTAAACTTTTATACCCAAAAGGAAAGCAACTTTTTGCTGTAAACTGATTATAAAATGTTAGCTGGAGTTTAGCTTCAAACTGTTAGTGCATTTAAATCTTCTAGCACTTATAACACTCCCCTCCCCTCAAACTGACAACGCTGCTGTCCAAATCTGCCCCGAATCTGGCTAGAGGACAAGGGAAAAAAGCCAAAAAATAAATAAACACAAATACAGCCACTACATCTAATGATTAGTAAGCAGCAATATATTGCATATTTGGTTTTGGGTTGAATACCGCTTTAAGCAAGTTACAAGACTCTAAACAAAATCAATGGCTGAAAGTCTTGCATAGACAAATTGTGGCAGAACATCTGTAGAATGAAGATTGGATGAGTATTGCTCAATGGATTAACTATTGGGCTCAACGGTCTGCCTTTTAGTGCAACTAAACACTAATCAAGACAAAAAAAACAAAAACGTACTTAGAAATAAAAGTAGCAAACTGGTAAACTCATCAGAATATCTGAAAGTTATTTATTTTGCTAACAATTAGGGATTCCCAGTGCTATCGGAACTAGAAAACTTAAAATCTTTAATGGGAACTGTCAAAACAGAGATGAAATTCATTATTGTTATTATTAAAGCGTTAGTTAACGAAAAAAAAAAAAAAAAAAGGATCCTGTTCCCTTAAAACATGTTATATAGCACAGTGTTTGTGCTGTGTAATTCGTCACCCTGCATCATCTAAAAAAAAAACCTGGCTGATCCTGCCTGATTCTACCCTCCCCTGTAAACTGACCTCTGTATATCATAGCTGCTGAGCCCCAACACCGTGGTCAGTTTAGGTGCTTCAGTCATCCGCAGCTCTCTGTCCTCCACACTGTGCTCCTCTCAACCCCCCCCCCCCCCCCCCGTCTGTCTGCTATTGTGTCAGAGCCCACCCCCTTCCCCTCCTACTGCTATCATAAAATGTCTTGTTCTATATAATCCTTCATGTTCCCACATGACAAGTGCTCCTGTCTCTGTGTTTTATAAAAGAAGATGTTGTCTTTACCATATTTAAGAGCAGCTCCCGGCGATCAAGTGACTGGCTGACCAGCTCTCTCTCTCTCCTCCTCTCACCCAGTCAAAGGAATCACAGCCCCGCCCCCTGCATCTGTCAGACGGGGAGAGGAGAGAGCACGCTGGCCACGTGATCAACGGGAATCACTCTGAAATACAGTAAGGACGGCATTTTTTTAAATTAAACACAGAGACAGGAGCACTTGTCACTAGGGAAAAGAGGATTATGTGAAGAAGTCAAAGTGGGTTAACAACCACTTTGACCCCTTCATGCTAATCTAACACAAATATGCGGCCTCCCTGGACTGGGTTTTTTTCCACTGGGCCGCATATTTGCAATCTCCCTTTGTGCTGAGAGTGCTCCGCACAGCGCGCTCCCAGCACAGAGACTGGGGTCTCACAGAGAGCCCCGGGCCCAGGTGCTAACAATCAGGAACCAGACAGCGCGCTCCCAGCACAGAGACTGGGGTCTCACAGAGAGCCCCGGGGCCCAGGTGCTAACAATCGGGAACCAGAGCTCCAGATTCCGCGTTGCCTGATCGCTGTGATACCCTCTGATTGGTTATCACAGTGATAAGGCACTCTAAAGCCCGCCCCTGCATGTCTTTCCTATCTGAATGGGGGAGAGAGATGCATCATATCATATCTCCCTCTCATTGCAGTAAAAAAAAAAAATGCATGTAAGAAATAAATAAGAAAACAATTAAAAAAAAAAATGACCTAGTTTAAGGTTTGATCTAGGCCAGTGCCAGGGTTAGTGTTTAGGTCAAGGTCATGGTCAAAGTTCAAGGTCCAAGGTCAGGGTCAGTATTTTTTTTAGACAGGATTTTTTTTTTCTTTTAAATTAGTATCAGCATCAGTTAGGGTCAGTGACAGTGTGTTTTAGGTAGGATGAAAAAAAAAAAAAAAAGTAAACTGTGCACTATTGTATTTGGACTGTATTACTGGTACATAAACAACACCATACACATATGGTTATTGTTTTGATCGTCGGAAAGCAAGAGAATTTAATTTGGGTTGTTCTTTGGTGGAAGGTTATGAAAGTAGAAACTAGTTAGTGGCAAACTCTCCCATATCCTCCCCCTGTGGCCGCTGTAGTACCTTTAATACAAAACCATTAGATCCATGAGAGGATAGAGGATTCTTGACAAACTACAACAGAATATTAAAATATTAAAGTCAGTTTTTTTTTTTTTTTAATAACGAACAAGTTATACTAGCCTGCTCTGTGTAGTGGTCTTGCACAGAGCAGCCTAGATCCCCCTCTTCTCGGTCCCCCTGCCAGCACTCCTGGGCCCTCCCTCCTTCTAAATGCCTTTTTATGGGGGCACCAGAGCCATACTGCTGCTCTGTGTGTCCATTCAGACACGGAGCAGCAGCTTTGCCACGCTGCCTCTCTTCCCCCTCATTGGCTCACTATGGTTTCCAGTGCTATCTCAGCCAATCAAGTAGAGTCCCCGTACAGAGGACGCGATCGTGCAGCATAGCTGGATCGACATGGGCTCATGTAAGTATTAGTGAGGCTGAGGGTGGGAGCTGCACACGGAAGGTTTTTTTTATCTATCACAATGCATAGAATGCATTAGGGTAAAAACCTTCCGCCTTTAGAACCACTTTAAGGTTTGAGAGCATCTTTTATTAGAGAATCTCTATTTAAAATACATATTTCATATTAATAATGTGCCTTTTTATGCACTTGCATAATAACCTTTATGTACTTCCACCGATATTCATAAAGTTATGGTTCATACAGAATGTCCTCCATGCACCTTCTGCTGTGTTTCCTGTATTTCTGTTACTTGTATTTTTTATTTTTGCATAAAACTTAAACTGGATTACACAAAGTTTATTAAAGTCTCCAGAAGTTAACCCAGAATCAAGCAATGTAATTCCATGAAAATCACAATGACTTGTCACCCACTGCTCTGTACACACCATGAATCCCACCACTAAATTACAGATTCCAGGCTACGACAATGTTCATTTACAACCAGGAATCCCAGGACACATCACTGATCAAATTTTATCAATAATGTCACCCAAGATTCTCAGCAGCAAAATTAAATTACCACCACTAGGAATCTATCTTTTAGAAACGTGTACAGTCCACATGAATTCCCTCACCTTTGACTTGAATACCATTTAGGTTCAAGGTTTTTGGCAATTTTCAGCCTGTTAAGCCAAACTGCCCTCAAATTGAACAAAGGCACATTATAACACCATAAATGCCCACCTCTCCCAAGCTGTACTCTCTAACTGGGGCGAGAATTTAAGCTCTGACTCAGAAACCGTACACATTCCCTGCTGTGCCAAAAACCAGACTGACTGCTATATGCTCTCTCGTTGTTTCAGGAGCTTGGAGGGTTCCCTGAAACAGAGACAGTATATTCAGTATAGAGCAGTCATCTCAAACTAAAATCCAAGGACGGCCTGTACATTTGGTCACACCTTAATCTTTGGGCCACACTTAATCAGGATTAAACCCAATAGCAAACCTTTATTATACTGCAGTTTATCAATTCTTAAACAGGATGGCTGCATTTGTTTCCCGTTTTAGGCTCACTTTCTTTTATGTTCATTTGGAAATCCAGCCAGCAAGACTTTTTCACAGCACAAGCTCTCCAGCAGAATGTATTAATTTACATGGTTGAGACAAACCATTTAACACTGGCAGGGGTGATGAAAACGATTGGCTTTTATTTATTCATGTAAAACCTTTACCGCAAAAGGAAAAAAAAAGCGGTTTGCTGTAACTGCTTAGCTGGAGTTTGGCTTCAATTTGTTAGCGTATCTAAATCTGTTAACACTAACCCCCCACCCCCCAACTGACAATGCTGCTGTCCTGCCGTGCCTCCTGTTTTTATTACTCCAGAGTGGTGTCTCACTAACACTGGTGGTGTGTTACTGGCCAGATCACCATGTAAAAACACAGGGGAAAAAAAGTCAAAAGTAGAAAACAGATGCAGCCACCACACTGAATAATTGGTAAGCTGCAATATAATACACCTTTGGTTTGAGGTTTAATACCGTGTTAAGAAGTGTAAATGGTAGTGGCAAATTTTTTTAAATATAAACTTTTACTTACTCAAATCCAGGAGACACACAGTAAATCTGTGTGAGTAGACAAACATACTGTATAAAGTCACAGGTACTTCCCCCCTGCAGCCTGCTGATGGCAGGAAGATCCTTAGCGTGTTGCAGGGAAGACGACTGGGGGTCCAATGATTCACTCCACTGGTATAGAGAGTAGTGATCGACCGATAATCGGCAAAGTCGATATATCGAGGGCCGATATGCACTTTGCCCGATATATTGGAATCGGCCACCAAGGTGACCAATATTGCTGATATTTCGGGAAAGTGCTTGTACCGGAGTGATGCCTGCAGCTAGAGGCATCACCCGGTACCGGCGTCCATAGCCAATGGTCGGTTGTCTTTTAATGACAACCGATGCGGCTTAGAAGCCGCTCAGCTGTCATTACAAGGAGCGGAAGGGAACGCCCCCCCCCCCCCTCCCGTTGCCCTGGGTCTCCCGTCCCACCGGCCTGTACGGCCGCCGAAGACCCAATCAAAGCCGCATTCGGCTCTTATCAGATTTCCATGTAAAAGCCCGGAAGTGATGTTATGACATCACTTCCGGGTACTCGGTGCCAGATTTAAAAAATGACACCATTCAAAATAGCCAAACTTGGCATTTTGAATGCTTTTAAGTGCAGAGGAGGGGTTTGGGGTCTTTTAGACCCCCAGATCCCTCCACAAGAGTACCTATCAAGTGAAAAAAAAAAATGTTTTAAATGTACGAAAATATCAGCCAATATCGGTATGCAATGGCCAAAATATTGGTATCGGCAACGAAAAACCGATATCGGTCGATCACTAATAGAGAGTGACACACGCTAGTGAAATAGGTACCTAGGACACTGACTACTTTTATTAGTTGCTGTAACAACTTATTCTGGAGTTTAAAAGATGTATGTTTTTAAAAACACATTCTTTTCTTTACTATGCATAAAAAAACCTTTTTTAAAAATGAACATAAGTGGAACCTTGCCCCAGGATTGCTAAGAAGAATGGTCAAACATTCCCATAAGCACACTTCTAAACCTTGTGGACAATCTACCCAGAAGAGTTGAAGCTGTCATAGCTGCAAAGGGTGGGCCAACCCAATATTGAACCCTACGGACTAAAACTGGGATGCCATTAAATTCATGTACGTGTAAAGGCAGGTGTCCTAATACTTTTGGTAATATATATATTATATATATATATATATATTATATACACACACACACACCTCCTGTAGTATGGTAGTCATAGGAAAATCCTTAGCCATAAACTCATGTAGTATGGTAGTCATAGGAAAATCCTTAGCCATAAACTCATCCTGTAGTATAGTAGTCAGATGGAAGATACATAGCCATAAACTCTTCCTGTAGTATAGTAGTCAGATGGAAAATACATAGCCAGAAACTCTTCCTGTAGTATAGTAGTCAGATGGAAAATACATAGCCAGAAACTCTTCCTGTAGTATAGTAGTCAGATGGAAAATACATAGCCAGAAACTCTTCCTGTAGTATAGTAGTCAGATGGAAAATACATAGCCAGAAACTCTTCCTGTAGTATAGTAGTCAGATGGAAGATACATAGCCATAAACTCTTCCTGTAGTATAGTAGTCAGATGGAAAATACATAGCCAGAAACTCTTCCTGTAGTATAGTAGTCAGATGGAAAATACATAGCCAGAAACTCTTCCTGTAGTATAGTAGTCAGATGGAAAATACATAGCCATAAACTCTTCCTGTAGTATGGTAGTCATATGGAAAAATCCTTTGCCCGAATTTATTTCTGTAGTATGTAGGTCACATTGAGTAAACTGAAGGAAAATGTTTTGCTGTACATAGTCTGCTAACAGACTTACCTTGAACTTCCATCTTTTGATCACCACTACTTTGCCAAGTACAAAATGGTATATTTGTGGTGCATATGAATATATTCTAATTATACAAGGGCCAAGAGAGGAGCGTTAACTTCGTCTACGTGATGGTCAGCGAGACATTTTTCCTTAAAGTATAATGGAGAGCATAAAATAAACACCGACAGCCTGTCTCTGCAGAGGAATTACTCATTTAATTTACATTGAAATAGCCAATAAATAATATATGAGACTAGATTTAATGTGGAGTACAAACATTTTTATGAGAGCTTCAGGCAACATTAGAAAAATAAGAGAAAAGTGAAACAGTTTCCCGAAAGTGTAGAGGTTGCGAAAGAAAATTGCCTGTCCTTAAGAGTATAAAAAAGCTATTTTAAATAAATTTGAATGCTAGCTTTCTGTAAAACATGAAGCCATTTAAGAAGGAATTTTAGGATTTAAATTGGTTTTAATAGCCTGAAAAAAATACGAATTGCACAGCAGTTAAAGTATAAATACAGTCCTTAAGAGACAGTATGTGCAGATGAAATGGAACCTAAAGAAGCAAAGTGACTAAATCAAATCATAATATTTAGCCATGTTAAACAGGAGGTCCTTCACAAGCTTCCAGTAAAATCTTTATACAAATGAATACACACACAAAAAAGAAAGAAAAAAAAATTGCCAGAACTTCAGGGCAAAAAATGACCAGCCTTTACAATTCCTTAAAGCAGGGCTCGACACACCGCCTGAATGCTGCACAACCAACACTCGCCCCTAGCACCACCCCTCCTCATAACGGGTGGCGCTGGGTAGAGAAGCGGGGGGGGGGATTGAGAAGAGCGGACACACATCCGCTCTCCTCCCCTTCTAGTGTGGTGTCGTTTCCGGGTCCCCGTTGAAACTTTCCCCGGCCACTAAGGCCGGGATAGAATGTAATGCAGTGTAATGTGCATTGCATTAAGTGGAGCACAGGGGAGACATCCAGAGTCCCCCTGGATGACTTCCTTAAAGAGAACCTGTCACCAAAAAAAATAAATAAATAAAAATTAAAGTTACACCCCAGCACAAATACCTACCCCTCCCCCCCCCCCCAAAAAAAAAAAAACGGAGACCCCCCACATATAAGCACGTACAAACTTGCAACGCCATGGCGCCTACGCCTGAAAATGTTGATTGTGATACAGGTTACATACCGCCGCACATGTCGTGGTGAGAGCAATAATTCTAGCACCAGACCTTCTTCATAATGCTAAACCGATGACCTATAGAGGATTTTTAAAGTGTTGTCTATGGAAAATATATGAAAAATATAGGGTACTGACATGTTTAAAGTTTGACATGTTGGGTATCTATTTAGTCGGTGCAACCTCAGCTTTTATATTTTAACCTCCCATAAAAAGGGGTATATTACTGCATTTTTGTGCCCCCTAAAATTAACTTTTAATGTGTTTTTTTCCTAACATTTTATGGTAATATCGTGTGACATAAAAAAAATTGGAACTACCACTAATTTTCTCTCTAGGGAACGTGTCTCAAACACAAGGCCGTAGGCTGAATCTGGCCCGCAAGGCCATTTCACGTGGCCCTCGCACCTCTCTAGCAGCTGCAACACCCCCTTGTCTCCACCCTCACCGTGTCTTAGCAGTTGGCAGCAGAGAGGACGACAGAACTCCTCCAACAGATCCTGTGTCTTCCTGTGCAGCTGAAGCTTCCCCTTGTCTCCGTCTCCTCTGGTCTCAGCATTCAGCTGACTCAAGCCCTCCTCTGGTCCCCCTCCAGACCCTGCACTTTCTGCTTCCCAGATTAGACAGAACACAATTGCAGAACAGTGTTCTGTCTGAGCAGTCTCCTATAAAGTTTCTTGTGGATGATACAAGCAGTGGGTGACCCTCATTTTCAGACTTGCATCCTCTGCTACTCTGCTGGCTCCTAGATTCAAAGCAAATCTGTCAAGCCTTGCCTTAATGCATTTCAAGTCTGGACACTTTCAGCCCCTTTCAGCTTAGGTCATTTTTACAGTTTTCAGCACTGTCATACTTTGAACAATAATTACTCAGTCATGCAACACTGTATCCAAAATACATTTTAATCAGTTTTTGAGACAGATGGCGCTTTTTGGAGGTATTTAATCACAACTCAGTTTTTATTATTTTTTGCTGTACCTGTTGTACAGGACACTGGGAATGTGTCCTGGATAGCAGGTACATTTCCCCCGATATTTGAGTTGTGGTCCCTTTAACCACTTTACCGCCGAGTACCGTAGTACTACTGCGGCAAAGTGGTCTTGCAGGTCTGACGACGTAGACCTACGTCGTCAGACACTCCCCCTTCTCGGCGGTGCGCGCGCCGCCGGAGGCTCGCTCCCGCTGTTTTTAGTCACAGCGGGAGTCGGGCCAGGGGAGGAGCCGCTCTTCCCCGACCGTCGGGGATCTAGTGTGGAGATCCGCCCGCCTGTGTAAACACAAGCGGGCGGATCTCCCAAGTGACAGGCAGGGTCAGATTGCAGGGTTCAGCATAGCTGGATCTGTCCTTGTGTCACTCAGTCACCTCCCCCCCCCCCCCACACGTCAGTAAGCACCAGGCATACATTAACCCCTCCCTCTCCAATAAAATTAACCCCTTCCCTGACAGTGTCATTTTTACAGTAACAGTGCATATATATAGCACTGATTACTGCAGTAATGTCACTGGTACCCCCAAAAGTGTCAAAAATGTCAGTCAAGGGTCCGATCTGTCCGCCGCAATGTCGCAGCCCCACAAGAAAAAAAAAAAAAAAAAAAAAAAAAAATCGCAGATCGCCGCCATTATGCGTTAAAAAAAAAAACACCAAAAATGACAGAAATCTTTCCCTTTGTTAGTAAATGCAATAACTTTTGCGCAAACCAATCAAAATACGCTTATTGTGATTTTTTTTACCAAACATAGGTAGCAGAAAACAAATTGGCCAAAAATTTAAAAAAAAATAGATTTTTACATTTTTTTGGGGGGAATTTCATATAAAAAAGTTAAAAATATTGTTATTTTTTCAAAATAAACGCTCTTTTTTTGTTTATAGCGCAAAAAGTAAAAATCGCATAGGTAAACAAATACCACCAAAAGAAAGCTCTGTGGGAAAAAAAGGGCGTAAATTTTGTTTGGGTACAGCATCGCACGACCGCGCAATTGTCAGTTAAAGTCGCACAGCGCCGAATCGCAAAAAGTGGCCCAGACCTAAGACAGCAAAATGCTCTAGTGGTAAAGTGGTTAATGGGGTCAGTTGCAGAACTTTTGTGGTACTCAGGGGTTAAGTCCCAGGTGAGGGAGGTTTGAAAGGCAGCAGAGGAAAATCCGCACCCGTGTCAAGAAAGTGAATGGGAGAGAGAGAGACTCACAAGCTGTGTAGGGAGTTGAAGCTCTCAGACAAGCTGAGACATGGGCTGTTAACTTTCCCCCTGTGTGGTCTGCCTGGCACCCTGACTTTGGAGGAGCCTGACCCCTGTATGGGACCAAAGACTAGCGGTGAGCCTGCTGCTTTATTACCAATGCCAGGATTTGGACTGTTTATTTACTTTGGCTGAAGTAAGCTGCCTTTTGTTTTGCTGGGATTCAAATAAATGAACTGTTTTGCTTTCACCAAACTGGCTGGCGGTCATTCCAGAGCTACCCCAGGTTACACTGTATAAATGAAAAAAGTAAAAAGAAACAGGTTTTTCTTAGTTTTCTGCTATAAGGTTTTGAAAAAAAAAAAAACAAGTTTCTGTGGCAGTGATCAGGGACACTCTGACTGGCGTGGCAGTGATCAGGGACAACGTGACTGGCGTGGCAGTGATCAGGGACAACGTGACTGGCGTGGCAGTGATCAGGGACAACGTGACTGGCGTGGCAGTGATCAAGGACAACGTGACTGGCGTGGCAGTGATCAAGGACAACGTGACTGGCGTGGCAGTGATCAAGGACAACGTGACTGGCGTGGCAGTGATCAAGGACAACGTGACTGGCGTGGCAGTGATCAAGGACAACGTGACTGGCGTGGCAGTGATCAAGGACAACGTGACTGGCGTGGCAGTGATCAAGGACAACGTGACTGGCGTGGCAGTGATCAAGGACAACGTGACTGGCGTGGCAGTGATCAGGGACACTCTGACTGGCGTGGCGTGGCAGTGATCAGGGACAACGTGACTGGCGTGGCAGTGATCAAGGACAATGTGACTGGCGTGGCAGTGATAAGGGACAACGTGACTGGCGTGGCAGTGATAAGGGACAACGTGACTGGCGTGGCAGTGATAAGGGACAACGTGACTGGTGACAGTGAATTGTGCAGTAAGGGAGTCTATAGGAGAATTTATTTACATTTTTATTTGTACACACGGTCACTGGTGTACTGGCAGAGAATGCATTAAGGTGAATAAAAAGAAAAAAAAAAAATAGCACCTCTGCCTTTAGAAACTGTTGCCAGCATCTCAGTATTACATGGCTTGTCTCACACCCCTACTGACTTTTTATGGACAGTCTAAAGTAACACTAAACTCCTGATTAAAAAATAAATAAAAATGTGTGTGTGTATATATACTGTATATATATAACTGCACATTTAATTTTTTATTTTTTTTGCTGTGATCCAACTTTCTGTTAGGTGGGTGATGGACTAGGGATTGGGGGATGTGAAGTGTGCATAAAGCAGTGCACATTAACGTAACTGTTGTGCACTGCTTGTTTCAAACAACTGGAAACAATGGGGAAAAAATTAGAAGCTCGGGAGCTCATGGACCATTTAACAAAGGGGCAGAAAATAATGTACAGTAGGAAACTATTTCAAGAAAAATAGATTACAAGGGCCATTACTTAGTGAGTGTGTACAGATTATTTTTAAAATTAAGGATATTATTTTTAGCTGGGCATACACTGAACAGCTGAATTGAGCTGAATTTTAATCAGTGCTTGACAGAAGTTGATTGTTTAATGGACATCTGTAAAGGGACGTGTTGGAAACCTTTGTTCAAACTGCACGTCCCGCTGTTGAAATACAATGTCCCGGGGGTGGTGCACATGGGGTATTCCTCCATCTACCTTGCTTGGGTGGATAGAGGAATCCGTTTATTTTCTCTCACTCTAACAAAAATAGAAAAATAACTGTCTATGGGCAACTTTAAGCGGAGCGCCACACAGAAGGAGAAGCTCCATTTGTTTGCACCCTCCCCTGCCACATTTGGCACTTTATTTTGGGGGGGGGGGGGGGCAGGTACCTGTTTTGACAGGAATTGGCTCCCAATTCTTGTTCTGATTGTCTAGCTGATCTAAGAGGATGTCCAACCCTCTCCCCCCCCCCCCACAGCCTTCTGGGACACACACAGGTCCCAGAAGGCTTGGGGACCATTCTCAAAGCACAGCGCAAGTCGCGCATGCGCAATAGGAAACCGGCTGTGAAGCTGGAAGGCTTCACTGCCGCTTTCCCTTACCTAAAATGCCGGGACCTGCACACAAAGCCAATTACAGAATCGGCTAGGATGACGACTTTTCTGGACCCCTCCTCTAAAGGTACCATCAACCATAACCTGTGTATACACTGATTTTTTTTTTTCATTCAACCAGCAGGCAGAGCGGAAAAAAAACTCACACAATGTGGATGCAGAAATCTCCCCCGCTGTACTATTGTATTCTGACAGCAAGGACTGCTAGTTCAATTCCAATACGTGTATCAGGGACGTACCTAGAGCATTTGGCACCCGAGGCGGTTCCTATATCTGGCACCACGCCCCCCCCCCCCCCCAATCACAGTGATTTTACACTCTCTGCCTCCCCTGCACAGTCCTTCCCTTAGCATTAACAGATAGCTAATACTATTATCAATGTGTTTAAGTTTGAGTAAGACATTGGAGACATGCTACAAGAGATGGTCAGAGACTGCAGACATGATACAAGACAACACCCGTCAGCAGTACATTACCTCTGAGGTGCCCCTCTACCTCTGCAGGAGTGGTTAGGGATTGCTGTGAAAACATCTATGGAGGCTTTGGCGATGTGGTTTAGTACCAGGAAAGTGACATGTGGTAAAATTTTTAAAGCAAAGCAGCGATGGTGGCTTCGCTTGGTATTAAGAGTGCTTCAAAAACAAGATTCATATACTGTTAGCAAATCCATAAAGGTGCATGTATAGATTTTTTTTGTGACTCTCCAAGTGTGGCCGGTGTGATGGGCCACTCGTGCTCCCCTCACTCCCAGGACCGCACTTACCAGAAATCTTAACCCCCACAGGGGTAACAAGCCTTAAGTAGTTGGAGGGATATGGCTCCTATGGACCTCTAATGGTATCTCATGGTTCCTATTGGTATCCTTAGAGTAACTTGGCCAATATGCATCCAGGGGTACTCCAGGTATATAAAACGATGAGTCAAAGGCAATAGATAACACAAAAATCCGTGCTGTGCGTATTAAAGGAACTGTTCTGGAATGCGATGCGTTCCAATTGGCCGGAATTGCGTTCCACGGAGACGGAAGTGACGCTCTACGCGTATCGTCTAATTGATGTCATCAGGAGTCAGTAGAGCTTCACAATTCTGGATTAAATTTTTTTTTAAAAATCACCATTTTGCTTAGAATAAAAATCATGATTCTCAGCATAACCTCATCTTTCACATTATACAAAAAAAAAAAAAAAATTGGTAACTTTACTGTTTAGTTTTTATTTTAACCACTTCAGCTCTGGAAGGTTTTACCCCCTTAATGACCAGGCCATTTTCTGCTATACGGCACTGCGTTGCTTTAACTGACAATTGCGCAACGCTGTACATGATACCCCACAAATAGTGCTTTCTTTTGGTGGTATTTGATCACCTCAGCGGTTTTTATTTTTTGCGCTATAAACAAAAATTTTGAATAAAAAAAAAATATATATATATATATATATATATTTTTTACTGTCTGCTATAAAACATTCCCAATAAAAAAATATTAAATGTTTTCATCAATTTAGGCCAATATGTATTCTGCTACATATTTTTGTTAAAAAAAAAAAATCCTAATAAGTGTATTTTGATTGGTTTGCACAAATGTTATAGCGTCTACAAACTATGGAATAGATTTATGGCATTTTTAATTTTTAATTGTTTTTACTAGTAATGATGGCGATCAGCGATTTTTAGTGGGACTGACATTGCAGCGGACGAATCTGACACGAAGTGACACTTTTTACTGTATAAATCACACTGGCAGGGAAGGGGTGATCAAGCGGTTAAGTGTGCTCCTATCTAATGCTTTCTAACTGTGTGGGGGATGGATGTGCTAGAGCAGTGGTCCTCAACCCTGGCCTACAGGGCCCACTAACAGGCCAGGTTTGCAAGATAACTGAAATACATCCCAGGTGATATCATTTGCTGCTCAGTGATTGCAGTATTCTAGTCTGCATCTCCCCAAGGTAATATCTGGCCTGTTATGCCTCGTTTCCACTGAGCGGATCGGTTCGGGTCGGTTCGGTACGGTACGCTAATTTGAGTGTTTCCATTATGAAAGTGGCCCATACAACCGAACCAAACCGCACCATTCCTGGTCCTGCTTCAGATGTAGGGCCATAGGAAATGGTACGGTACGGTTAGGGCGGAGCTACTGGCGTCACACGATAGAGTCCTCTGATTGGCGGACAGGAAACCATCAATGCTCACGTCAAATGAAAGAGCAAAACAAACACCTCATTTGGTGTAAACCCCGCATGGTCCCTGGTGGCCCGACTTGCAGTGGAAACGCTCACCTGAATAGACCGGACCATTCTAACCCTTCCAAACTGTACCGACCCGAACCGTTCCGCTCAGTGGAAACGAGGCATTTGTGGGCCCTGAGGACCGGAGTTGAGGACCACTGTGCTAGAGGAAAAGTGATCCGCGTTTCAGCATTGCTGAAACACAAGATCTCCCTCTCTATGACAGAACAGCCTTGTTTACATAGGCAGATGGCCGTTCTGTCACTCTCCTGCACGATCGCGTGTGGCCGGCAGCCATCGCGGCCGCCAGATTGGCACCCCCTGTGTCTCCCCTCTGTCTAATCACAGCGGGACCGGCGCTCCGGAGGCACACGCCCTCACGATAGTCCCTGCACAAAATAACGTACTTATGCATGTTTTGCACAGCTGGGCCATCCTGTCGCAGTATATATTAGGTGGGCAGTCTCTTGGTGGTTAATGCAAGTGTATTTTTTCCCCAAAAATTGTGTTTGAAAGACTGCTGCACAAATACAGTGTGATATAAAATATTGCAAGGACCGCCATTTTGGGTCTCTGCTTAAAAAAAAAAAAAAATATATATAATGTTTGGGGGTTCCAAGTAATTTTCTAGCAAAAAATACTAATTTTAACTTGTAAGCAACAAGCTTAGACTTTGTGGTTAATCTAGCCTCATTTACAGACCAAAGTTCAACCCTTTGATCAAAAAAACAAAAACACAAAAACAAAAACAAATGATACCGTGTAAAACATGTTTATAGCTATCTCCTAGCCTGAACAATGTTAATAAACATTTGCCAGAGGCTCTTTTTTTTTTTTACAGCTTTGAGTGAGCAGAGAACGGCTCTGCACTGTATGAATCATAGAAATGATGAACTAGGATCGTGAGGAGGGGGTTTAATGGAGATCACGATTTTTTAACGATTAATTATGCAGCTCTACTGTGCAGGCAGCAGAAGAAGAGGTGCATGGTTATAGTGTTTATTCTCTTGCAAACCACAGGCCGCAATGTACTGCAAACAGGTGGCCTGCACAGGGGAAGCGACATACCCGTACGTTGCTGACTGCTTCAAGGTTTAGGGCCCCTCCCTCCACCACCTGCTGTGATAGACTCCCGCTGTGTACAGTCAGCAAATCCCGGCCAATGATTCATGGCCAGGACCTACTGATCGGCTGTGTGCACTCACAGCCCAGAGCCCAGTGTTGACAATCAACACAGAGCTCTGTACAGAGGAAAGGTGGGATAAGAAACAAAGATATTTAATAAAATGGCTCTTTGTATCTCATGTATTGGGGAAAGAAAAAGAAATGGAAAATATACACAGGGGACTTGCCAAGCTTCAAAAAAAGCATATAAAAAATGCATGTTAAAAGTGGTAGAAGCTTGAGGCCTCACTGCATATTTTTCAGCTGCTCCAGGGGCGTCTTTTTTTTTTTTTCCTGCCTCTAAACACCCCTGAATGTTAGCCTATGTGTCCATGCACGGATAGGCTTTTAGAGGAGTTTAGTGGCAAAGGCAGGAAAAAAAAGCAGCTACATTTTGGCAGAAAAAAAACACTTGAAGCTTGTAAACGCGCATAAACGCACGTTAACACTAGGCACGATTAGTGCTTGAGTGTTTATTCATTTTAATGCTCAGAATAATTTATT
The DNA here is from genome assembly GCF_965119305.1 of Pelophylax lessonae. Lineage (NCBI taxonomy): Eukaryota > Metazoa > Chordata > Amphibia > Anura > Ranidae > Pelophylax > Pelophylax lessonae. The sequence goes on from NC_138771.1 coordinate 173,870,170, forward strand.
ACTTTGGCACCCAAGTGCTTGACACCTGTTAAATGCTCCTAAAAGCGTAATATACTTTTACAAGCATCATGTATTTTTTCTGCTAAAACACTGATGCCATGAGCAAAAGCTTTTAGAAAAGTTTGCAAAACATCCTGTGTGCAAGAGGCCTTAGCATGTGTTACTAATCAATGCAACTGTAAATGAGACCTAAGAGAGATGTCATTGCTGATTCTACGAATTTATGTACAGTTTTAGGCTTGATTCACACTGATGCAACATAGCATCTGACTTGTAAAACCCCAAGTCGGATGACATGTGAAAATTAAATTTTTCCCTTATGAAAGCTGTCTTAACTGATACGACACAAGTCTGTCCGACTTTATAAAAGGTTTTTGAACTACTTTGTCCTGACTTTTGACACAATTTCAATGCCACGGAGTGTAAAAAGCCACATCAAAGTCGTACTCTAAAGTTGCACTGGGACTTTGCTGTCGGGCTAATGTGAACCGAACCTTAGGAAGGCCATACATTATGCAATTTTCTTTCCTTTAACCACAGGTTGAAGTAAAGAAATGTGCTTGATTACCCCATCAACACAGTCTGTGTCTCTTTTTTTGTAATGGTTTATATGCCTGGGCTTTCGTGGTTTTAGAACTATTGTTTGAATTTGCTCAGTAATCCACGCCATGTTCATGCTTTACATACTGTATTCACTGCTTATGCTATTGAGCCCAGATATGAGCATTTAATTCTCCAATATATTGTTTGAAGCATAAAATCAACTTGGGTGTCCCTATTAACTACATAATATTTAGGTAGTAGTCAAGGATAGATAAGGGGCATAAGAGCCAGTTCACATACAGGCGACCCGACTTCCCGGGGGGCGACCTGTGAAGTCGCGGTGCACAGCTCGCACCGCGACCTCGGAGCGGCATGCACGGACTTCATATCATACCAAAGTAGTACAGGACCCTTTTTCTAAGTGGGAGCGACTTGTGTCGCTCCTATTAGAACGGGTCCTGTGCTACTCTATGGCAGGCGACCCACGGCGACTTGTCAGGCGACCAGGTCGCCTGACAAGTCGCCCCAGTGTGAACGGGGTCAAAAGCAATAGTGAGGAGCAAAAGAATGTCTGCTGCCCACTGTTCTACTAAACAGATCTTTAAACTTTTTATGCATACTTGAACATTACTGTTAACAATGCAAATACCTTTCACTGTCACAGTATTATTATTTCTTGTATTCAAGCCCCTATAGCATATAATCTTTCCACAAGCCAGAAATGATCTGTCCTAAAAGGGCAAATGAAAGTTATGAACACCGCTGATCCTGAACAGTTCTTTAGAGTCAGTCTGTTGAGGCAACATCAGCTAAAAAGATCATTTATTTTTTAATGGCTGTTCATACTTACTGCTCTTAGCATTGCTTTGTTGAATACAGGTCTCCATCCACCACACCACCATTACATTGCTTCATTGGTACTGGAAGGTACTACATAATGTATCAACAGGAACCTGCTCTCGTTACTGTTCCAGTGAGGGTTTTTGCAGGTGTACGCTCCTTTCCTTTTGAGCCCAAAGCCCTTTTAAGTGCCCAACAATTACCAAAATGGTCTGAGCTACATCAGGTATTCTGTTCCTGAAGACTCATGACTCTACCATTAGGAGCTAAAGTAGGATGGAGCCGGCTGTCAGTGTGCAAGTGCAAGCCTGGAACAGCACACCTTCGTGAGCAGGACAGCTGCTTTCCTCAGCTGCTCCTAAGTGGACTAGTCAACAAGACAGGAGAGCTACACTGAGACAGTGGACTGGATAGATGGCAAAGACTGGCTATAACGAGATTGATGACACGAATTAGTGAGTACACATCACACCCCGATCTGAGCTCCACATTCGGAGACTGAATCACGGTCTTACCCTGTGTCTCTCATCTGGAACTTTTTACCCTAATTAACCGATACGGCTCAGGTGATACAAGCAGTGTTTTTGTCCACACTCACATCCCTGTCATATTACCAATCATTTTGGTGAATTGATGTATCTCAGGTTAATTGTCCACCTGACATCTATGGCTGGCGTTTACTACCGATAAGCTTATATCCTTAGAAACTCTGGTTTATTGCTATCTCATACCCCCACAACGGTATACCTAAATTGACTGTGCTGGCTTCCATCCATTACTGGGACACATTGCTACTACTCCCAATACACATACCAATTCCGCTATCCTATCAAACTCACGATTGCAGCATCCTTGGAAGGGTTACCTAACAGGCTCTTAATCTATTGATGGTTACTACAGGGATCCATGAATATATTTGCATGAGGGTCACTTTTTCCATAACTTTGGATACCATCTATCCATATGCATTTTCTTAGGGTCCTTTCAACCGAACGATCCGATCAGATCAGATCAGTTCCGCCTGACAGTTTTTCAGGCGGACCTGATCGGATGCTCCATGCATCCTTATGGGGCAGCAGATGTCAGTGGAGACAGCTCCGCTGACACCCACTGCTATCCGCTTCCGATCCTATTCGTAAAATTCGGACGGATGGAAACCCTATTTTTCATTTGTCCTGCGGATCCGATCAGTTGGGATCGGATGAGAACGGACAGACGGTCTGTTCTCATCCGATTCCCCCATAGAGGACAGCAGGGATCTGACAGCTCTGTGTGCGGAGACGGAGCTGTCACCTGCCTGCTCAGCGGGGATCTGCGGATCGATCCCCCGCTGAGCAGAGAACAGACCTCAGACGGCACATCGTGTGAAAGGACCCTTAGTGTGTATCTCCCACATTGTGCTCGATTTACATATCTCTGTACTTGCATTTTTGCACTTTCCCTATGAGCAGAGGTAGTTGTTACTGAGCACGGTTATCCGAGATCCGATTAAGCAGTTTAGTATTGCATTTTTACTGTCATAAGTCCAGACTCTTTGTTTGTTTTTATATTATGACAAAGTTTTCACTTTTACATGGTGTTCAGTGGAGGTGGTGCTTTTTTTTTTTGCTTATGTGATGTTTATTTTATTAAATGGATTCATGAAAAAAGTAAGCTATTTCACAGTTCTGTTACTTGGGTCATCCAGGTACCTTCTTTCGTATAGTGTTATCCATACTCATTTTATTTTTCTAATTACATCACTGTGCAATCAAATGCCTGTCATTGATAGTAAACAGCAAAAGCATATGTAGGATGAGGGGAAAAAAAGGGACTCTCTCAATAGCACCTCCTCAAAAGACTCCCATATAGTTGTAACTTGTCCCCATGCAATATAAATACCGTATTTATCGGCGTATAACACGCACTTTTTTCCCCTGAAAATATAGTGCAAAGAGTGGGTGCGTGATATACGCCGATATTTCTTTTTCTAACAGGCAGATCGGGCGGTCCGCCCCGGGTGCCACACATTGGAGGGTTGTCAGGCCGGCCGCCCCGCCTCTCCTGGCCCTGGGACAGCCCTGCCAGCGTACTCTGCATTTAAGAAAAAAATCACTGCCAGCTCTTTTTTTATAGATCCTTCCTACATTACAGTATATCACGGTCATTAAAAAACGGTGCCTCTAAATACCTTGTAAGCTTTGTTCTTGCTGCTGGCTGCTATCCTCCCCCCGCTCCTCCTCCTCTGAGTGTAGCTTTGGATTGGTGGAGGAGAGCGATCACATGACTGCCCATTAAACGTCAGAGGAGAGCAGTCACATGACCGGCCATGGAAGAACGGAGCTACTGAGGTAATTAGAGGCATCGTTTTACAATAACAGTGACACACTGTAGGAAGCATCTATGGAAAGGGGCTAGCAGTGATTTTGTTTTTACTTTAGAGTAAGCTGGCAGGGCTGTCCCAGGAGATTGGGGGTCTCCTGGGAGTGCAGGGGGCTGTACAATGTAAAAGGGGCTTTGAAATAAAAGGGGGTATGAACTGTGCATGGGGGGGGGGGGGGGACTGTGAAATGTATAGGGGGCTGTTTAATGAAAGGGGCAGTGTACTGTTATTTTTAAATATTTAAAATGTTTTTTTCCTGAAACTATCCTCTTAAAGTGAAGGTGCGTGTTATACGCCGATAAACACGGTATATGACTATTCAAACCAACTGTGACTTTAGACAAAGTCTTAAATGAGCCATATAAGAAATAGATGCATATAAGTGCATGGGAGACAATTTCACAATTGTAATTCCTCTACTTGTTTAACGCCCCAAAGCTGCTTCCCCAGGATATGTGGAGGTCACAATGTTGAGAAGTGAAGAAATGGCTAACCCCGGTCACAGATGCCACCAGAGCCCCCCAATCCCTCACTGAGACTGGTATGGAAGCAAACAAGAGCCAGATAGCAGGCAGCTAAAAACAATAGAAATATATAATTGGAGCATAGGTGATGGACCCTAAGCGATGAGAGCAATTAATATCTGAATATTTGAGATAAATTTATCACAGTACCTGAGTAAACGGAGCATCTGGAAATGCATCCATGGGTACAAACACAAAGGCTTTGATGAATTGGAGAGGACCATTGTATGGATAAGACGAATGGAGAGAGTGCTCAAGATGGCCTTTGTGTTCGTACCCATGCATGCATATTCTGATGATCCTTTTACTCAAGTACTGTGATATTCATCTCAAATATTCAGATATTAACTGCCCTCAACGCTCAGGGTCTGTCTCCTATGCGCCAATTCTAGATTTGTTTGTTTTTTTAGCTGCCTCCTATCTGGTTCATTTGCTCCCATACCTGCCGTAGTGAGGGATTGGGAGGCTCTGGTGGAATCTGTGACCAGGGTTAGCCATTTCTTCACTTCAACATTAGGACCTCCACACTATCTGAGGAAGCAGCTTTGTGCAATGAAACATGTAGAGCAACTACAAATGTGGAATCATCTCCTATGCGTTTATATCCATCTTTCTGATATCGCTCATTTGTAGAAACATTGTCTAAAGTCATAGTTGGCTTGAATAGCTGTATGTTCATATTGCATGGGGACATGTCACAATTACAGTATCTCACAAAAGTTAGTACACCCCTCACATTTTTGTAAATATTTTATTATATCTTTTCATGTGACAACACTTCAGAAATGACACTTTGCTACAATGTAAAATAGTGAGTGTACAGCTTGTATAACAGTGTAAATTTGCTGTCCCCTCAAAATAACTCAACATGCAGCCATTAATGTCTAAACCGCTGGCAACAAGTGTGAGTACACCCCTAAGTGAAAATGTCCAAACTGGGCCCAATTAGTCATTTTTTTTTCCTCCCCTGTGTCATGTGACTTGTTAGTTTTACAAGGTCTCAGGTGTGAAACGGGAGAAGGTGTGTTAAAATTGGTGTTATCGCTCTCCCTCTCTCATACTGGTCACTGGAAGTGGAAGTTCAACATCGCACTTCATGGCAAAAAACTGAGGATCTGAAAAAATTTATTTTTTTGAGATCTTACCGTAAAATCCATTTCTCTTAAGCTCATTGACCGACGTAGTCCTCCTTGATTAATATCAACTCGGGTTATTCTGCCCTCTACAGGAGTAGGACTAGACAGGAAAGAAAACGTTCTGGCCACACCTTAGGGGCAGTCCCAGAGGGTATATCCTCTCATTTCCTGCTACAGGATATCAGTTATGTCACAAAGCAGTGTCAGAGAATTTAACCCAACCCAACTCAAAAACAAAGGGGCGGGTACTACGTCTGTCAATGAGCTTAAGAGAAAAGGATTTTACGGTAAGATCTTACAAAAATCCATTTTTCTCTGTCGCTCATTGACAGATGTAGTCCTCCTTGATTAATATCAACTCGGGACGTCCCAAAGCAGTGCCACAATTGAGGGGTGGGAAAATGGAAATCAAAATCCAATCTAGAAGGCCCAACCGGTGCCAACTTGACGTTTTAAAGGCTCATCAATCAAAAGATGAGACTCAACTGAAATTCCAACGGAAAAAAAAACCCTCGAGGTAGACCACCGGTCTCCTCAAATTGCGGCCTGCAACACCTTGCGGCCAAAAGAGGCATCCGCCGATGCCATCACATCAACTTTATAAAATTTTGTAAAGGTATGCACCGACGACCAGGTAGCCGCCTTGCAAACCTGGACCACTGACGCCTGATGGCGGTAGGCCCAGGAAGTACTGAGCGCTCAAGTGGAGTGCGCCTTAACAGGGAACGGAGGATTCCGACCCTTAATAGAATAAGCCTGTACCACCGTCTGCCTAATCCATTTGGAGATGGTCGCGGCAGATGCAGGCAACCCCTTTCTGGGGCCATCCGTGATCACAAAAAAGTGAATCCGTTTTACGGAACGATTCCGTAGTTTTCAGGTATACCCTGATTGCCCGAACTACATCCAAGGAATGCAACGCACATTCCCGAGGATGATTGGGCTTAGGACACAAGGAAGGTAGCACAATATCTTCATTCAGATGAAAATCTGAAACCACATTAGGAAGAAAGGATGGCTTCGGATGAAGAACTACCTTATCCCTATGAACCACTAGATATGGGGAATGGCATGATAATGCAGCCAGTTCTGACACCCTGCGTGCAGAAGTGATAGCCACCTAGAAGGCCACCTTCTGGGATAATGTAAGCAAGGGAATCTCCCTGATATCTTCAAAGGGAGGTTTCTGCAGAACCGACAAAACCAAATTAAGATCCCAGGGCGGTAAGGGCGCGCGCACTGGCGGAGCCAAGTGCCGCACCCCCTGGATGAAATTCCGCACCAGCGGCTTCTGAAAGAAGATTGCTAAAGCTGAAACCTTACCCTTGATGGTGCTCAAGGATAGTTTCTGCTCAACCCCCTATTGCAGAAAAGCCAAAATTCGGGTCACCAAATAGGTACGTGGGGGAAATCCCAAAGATTCACACCACGCAATATAAGTCTTCCATGTGCGATAATAGACTTTGCTGGAAGTCGCTTTCCTTGCTTTAATTAGAGTAGGAATAACTGAAGCTGACAATCCTCTGTCCTTCAGTACCTGGGTCTCAATGGCCAGGCCGTTAAAACCAGCGACTGTAAAGCACAATGGAAGATCGGTCCTTGAGACCGCAGATCCTCCCTGAGAGGAAGTCTCCAAGGAGCGTCCGCGACTAGCCTGCCCAAGTCGGCGTACCCGACTTGACGAGGCCAGCCCGGAATTTCCAGGATAACTGGAGTTCCCTCCACCTCTATCCTGCGGAGAAATCTCAGCAGCAACTTGAGAGGGGGGAAGACATATAATAGCTGATACTGCCCCTACGGGGCGCTCAGCGCGTTTGCTGCGTCCGCTAGAGGATCGCGGGCGCGAGCCCTGTTGAGCCGACATGCCAACAGATCCATATCCGGGGTGCCCCAATGAAGGGACAGCTGGTGAAATACCTCTGGATGAAGAGACTATTCCTCTTGATCCAGAATCTGACGGCTGAGATAATCTGCCTGTCCACCCCCGGGATGAATATTGCGGAGAGAGCTGGAACAACTGTTCCGCCCAATAAAGAATGTTGGCCACTTCTATGGCCGCCAGGGCACTCTTGGTGCCCCTTGGTGATTGACATAAGTCATGACCGTGGCATAGTCCGATTGGATCCGAACCGGGCTGCCCTGGAGCTGCTCGGTCCAGTAAATCGGACAAAGTCTGATCGCTCTCAGTTCCAACACATTTAATCGGTAACCTGGAATTTATCAGAAGAAATGACTTCCCCTGGCTGAGCATCGGAGACCGAAGCCACCAGACCAGAGCCTCCCTGGTCCGCTCGCTCAATCTGATCCGATTGTCCAGGGAATCGGGATTCCGATTCCATTTGAGAAGAATCTCCTCTTGGAGAATTCGGGTATGAGACTGGGCAAACGGTACTGCCTCTAAGGAGGCGACCATCAGTCCCAGCCAGTTGACGGACAGCAACATCCGAATCATTGACTGAATCTTCTGGGAGTTTCTCCGCATGGAGAAACACCCCAAAATTAGGCCCAGATAGTTCAGTGTCCTGGTGGGAACCAGCCTGTGAAGATGGGGATATGAAGATAGGCATCCTAAATGTCTATGGACGCCAGGAGATCCCCCTGATGCAGGGAGGCCACCACGGTTCGGATGGACTCCATCTCTCCCAAGACCAGAATTGGACGCACCTAGCCCTTTTTCCTGGGCATTGTGAACAGGTTCGACTAGAACCCCTGAAACTGTCCAAGGAATGGGAACTCCCACTCCCTGTTGCATCAAGCTGTCCCCCGCAAAGCTTTTTAAGCGACCCGGGGATGTCGAATATTGGAAGGGAAGAATCGCAGCGGTGGAAGTGATCGAAACTCGATCTTGTATCCCGACCGTATGACCTCGCGAACCCCTTTATCCGGGATTCTGGAAAGCCATGGATCCGGAAACCGGTGAAGACGTCCCCCCATCCTAGAGATGGGTGGGGGCCCATTCTGTCAATCCAACAGGATAACAGTGGCTTTATTTTGTCTGGAAATCGGTGAGTCCACTATTGGTGGTACCGTCCATCTTATAATGAGGGATACCTCAAACCGATAGCGCCTAGCAATGCGTTAGGAAATAGCAGGGGTTCGTTTTCGGACGACCCCATTTGGGCAAGGGAAACCCTTCGCCATTTTGGTAGGCTTGCTAGTACCAAAAAACAAATATCAGTCTCAGCTACCTCTGCTGGTGTAATCTCAAGATTTAAGGTTTCCCGGACAGACACAACTAGTGCCTCCACCAACGCTTCTTGTGCTATGGCGGAGGCAGAAGCATCCTTCTCACTTTTTGAGGAGACCGTACCTGAGACAACAACCCCAGAAAAGGGGCTGCAATGACCAGCTCAGAATCCGTATCTGAAGTATCAGATGAAAGAAGGGTAGGCGGGGGTCGCTTTTCTTGACCCCCGTCCCTGACAGGCTACCTCCAACCAGGATACCAAAGACTCCAAACTGCTGATAATGCATCATCACAAGTGGGGTACTGGAGGGTCCTGCGGCCACCTCGAGGGGATCAGGTGGGGATACATGTGTGGCAGGGTTCATGATTAACAAGACACTTGCCAGCAAACACAAAAAATTAATTGCAAGAAAAAACATTTTTTTATTTTTTTTACTTCGTCCCCCAGCACCTCAGTGTACCTGCTTGGACCCCTCAGAGAGAGAGAGAGAGACCCCAAGGCTCACCTGATGCACAGAAGTTTCTTATCAACCTGCTTCCAGCACTGTCTGTTACAGACAGGAAGTCTTTGGCTTGCTTTCCCTGGGCCAAGGAGGCGGCTCCGCCCTTTACACGCCTTCCGGCGCCTCCCAATTACTCCACGAGGTGCGGCCTGCGGGAGTGTGCGGCCTGTGGGAGTGTGCGCTCGGCCTGTGCGGCCTGCGGGAGTGTGCGCTCGGCCTGTGTGGCTTGCGGGAGTGTGCGCTCGGCCTGTGCGGCTTGCGGGAGTGTGCGCTCGGCCTGTGGGAGTGTGCGCTCGGCCTGTGCGGCCTGCGGGAGTGTGCGCTCGGCCTGTGCGGCCTGCGGGAGGCTGTGCGGCCTGTGGAGGTGACCGGCTTTATGGAAGGATGGCGACCTGCGGAAGCGGTAATCCAGGCATAGGCATCGGCCTGTCTACACATTATGTCAGGTAGGATACCTCTATACCTTAATAGTAATGCCTTTTAGCAGTCTGCCACTGACTTCAGTCATCTCCCTTATAGTGTCATATAGTGACTATAGATAGTCAGCTCCCAAACCAAGCTCTTAAGAGGGGGATCAATGACACCTGCTAGGATCACGTCCATCCATCCCAGAGAGGGGCCCGCGTCCGCCAACAAACCCGACAGGGGGAGAGGGGGACATTTTACTTACCATACCGGAACCAGGCGGGTGCCAACTCCTGACAGAACCCCTTTCCACCGGGGTGGGGGGGCTGTCGACCAATACGGACGCCGTGACTCAACCGTTTGCAACTGGTCATTGGCGTCCAGGCGAGACGTTTAACTCGCAGGGTCAGTCCCCGTCCAGTGGGACTATGTCGCGGCCGACCCAGCGCGGAGCTATGGCCTGCACACGCTCGTAGGCTGAACTGGGGTGACCACTAGATCTCAACATCCAGCCCGTCGCCCAGTTTCAGCGTACTTGCTTGAAGATCTCACAGGAACACTGGAGAAGAAAAGCTGCCTAAAAAAGTATTTCTAAAAAATCTTGCCAGGACCAAAGATCACAGCAAGGAACTTAGGTCCTTACTCCTAACTAGACAGAAAAAAACTAATATCCTGTAGCAGGAAGTGAGAGGATATACCCTCTGGGACTGCCCCTAAGGTGTGGCCAGAACGTTTTCTTTCCTGTCTAGTCCTACTCCTGTAGAGGGCAGTATAACCCGAGTTGATATTAATCAAGGAGGACTACGTCTGTCAATGAGCGAAAGAGAAAAAAGGAATTGTTGGTCTACATAAAGATGGTCTAGGCCAGGGATCCTCAAACTACGGCCCTCCAGCTGTTGCAAAGACTACACATCCCATGAGGCATTGTAAAACTCTGACATTCACAGACATGACTAGGCATGATGGGAATTTTAGTTCATGAACAACTGGAGTGCCATAGTTTAAAGACCCCTGGTCTAGGCTATAATAAGATTGCCAAGACCCTGAAACGGAGCTTCGCACGGTGGTCAAAACCATACAGCGGTTTAACAGGACAGGTTCCACTCAGAACAGGCCTCGCCATGGTCGATCAAGGATATTGAGCGCATGTGCTTAGCATCATGTCCAGAGGTTATCTTTGGGAAATAGACATATGAGTGCTGCCAGCATTGCAGCAGAGGTTGAAGGGGTGGGGGCTCAGTCTGTCAGTGCTTAGACCATACGCCGCACACTGTATCAGATTGGACTGCATGGCTGTCATCCCAAAAGGAAGGCTCTTTTAAAGATAATGCACAAGAAAGCCTGCAAACAGTTTGCTGAAGGCAAGCAGACTATGGACGTGGATTACTGGCACCATGTCCTGTGGTCTAATGAGACCATGATAAACTTTTTAGGTTCAGATGGTGTCCAGCCTGTGTGGCGGCAACCAGGCGAGTACAAAGACAAGTGTGTCTTCCCTACAGTCAAGCATGATGGTGGAAGAGTCATGGTCTGGGGCTGCATGACTGCTGCCAGCAATGGGGAGCTACAATTTGAGGGAACCATGAATGCCAAAATGCACTGTGACACACTGAAGCAGAACATGATCCCCCTCCCTTCAAAGTCTGGGACGCAGGGCAGTATTCCAACATGATAATGACCCCAAACACACCTCCAAGATGACCACTGCCTTGCTAAAGAAGCTGAGGGTAAAGGTGATGGACTGGCCAAGCATGTCTCTAGACCTAAACCCTATTGAGCATCTGTGGGGCATCCTCAAACGGAAGGTGAGGGGGGCAAGGTCTCTAACACCCACCAGCTCCGTGATGTTGTCATGGAGGAGTGGAAGAGGACTCCAGTGGCAACCTGTGAAGCTGTGGTGAACTCCATGCCCAAGAGGGTTAAGACAGTACTGGAAAAAAATGGTAGCCACACAAAATAATGACACTTTGGGCCCAATTTGGACATTTCCACTTAGGGGTGTACTCACTTTTGTTGCCAGCGGTTTAGACATTATTGGCTGTGTGTTGAGTTATTTTGAGGGGACAGCAAGTTTACACTGTTATACAAGCTGTACACTCACTACTTTAAATTATAGCAAAGTGTAATTTCTTCAATGTTGTCACATGAAAAGTTATAATAAAATATTTACAAAAATGTGAGAGGTGTACTCACTTTTGTGAGATACTGTACATGGTAGTCTTTTAAAAGGAGGTGCAATATGTGTGTATGTGTTTAATCACATCTGGTCATAATATAAATTTATATATTTATAATACTCAAAAATACTATTGTTGTGGAGTCATTCCTTGGGGGTACCAAGAAAGTCCCCTTTTTTCCTCATCCTACACATCATCCTACACATGATTTTGCTCTTTGCATAGAATTTTAGATGTGGTACCCCTTTACTAAATATTTTGGCACTTTCATTAGGATATTCATCTGATCGTAAACCCTCTTCATCTACAATGATGTATACACCCCTAATTTGTGGCTGGCACACAAGACCACACATACAAAGGACATTCTGTAGTTCGGATCCCATTCAACATCTCTATGCCAAATAAGCATTTGAGCTGTGAAGAAAGTTTCTATATTTTACACGCAGACAGCTCTTGACTGGAACACACAAGAGTACATCACAAGAAACAGTTGACCGAAAAATATCCAGGCTCTACTCCATTTATCGTGTTTTCCAAGGTCATAAGTTATGTACTGTAAATGTCCCTATTGAGAGTGATTATTCTAACTATGTAGCATCTTTCTTCACTGGAAGAGGGATAAAATGACAATCCAACAAGCACGCTTTTATAGGAATCCATAAAGTGAGCTTTATGTGACTAAACCAACCCTGTGTTTATGTCTTCAAAAATGTTAAACAGAGATGATAACCTAGCAGCCTGAAAACATTTTCTTTCAGGCAAAAATATAAATTTATGTAGTAAATATGTCTTACTTTATAGTGCCGGAGGGAAAAGCTAGATCTTTTCCATGGAGCATGTATCATAGATTCAGTAAATCAAACATGCACTACCCTAAAAGTACATTTGAAAAAATAAACTGTGTAAATATAAAATAAATCTAGGCAAGGACAGAACTTGTTGCATTAAACTCAGAATAGGATGGTTCAAGAATCAGAGGCTACATCATACCAATTTTCAACATTTTGAAACTAAAATCTAAGCAATCACAGTAACTAAGCCAATAGATTCTTATCAATTTATTAAATACTTCTGCGCCTCAAGCATCAGGTCAGAGAGTTGGAAGCATGTCCAAATAACAGGATTTTGTAAAATCCTTTTCTCTGGGTCCTTTCAGAAGCATAGGAAGCCTTAACTGATGGGTTAACCTGTTGCCTACAGGAGAACTAGACACTGGCAAAAAAAAAAAAGAATCAGCAGAGTGGGATCAGTGTCCCTCTCAAAGTGCTCCAATAGGATTTTACAGGGTACAAAGATCCTATTTCTTTTTCGTTCATTGAGGGACACCGGAAGTCTTAACCTTCAGGACATCAAAAAGCCCAAGAAAACAGGGATTTGGGGACAGCCTTCATCTCAAAGGGATACCTGAAGGATCTTACACCAGAAGATGAGGCTGCAACATCCAACCTGCGCATGTGAACAAAGACCAAGTGGCAGCCTTGCAAATTTGGGAAACAGTTGATTGATGCCGCGAAGGCCAACAAGCACAGATTTGTAGAGTGTCCCTTGACAGAAAAAGTCTGAAACCCAATACCTGAGACTATAAGCTTGGATGATCATCTGCCTGAGCCACTTAGAGACGGTGAAGAAGCCAAGGCACCTTTATGGGGTGCAACCAAGATTATGAAAAGAAAATTAGTCTTTCTGAAAGAAGCAGTGGCTGAGAGACTCTCACAGCACAAACACCATCCAGAAACTGGATGGAAATGTCTTTTTGGTGAACTAGAGCCAGGCAGACTGAGGTGAGAATGTTCTGTTGAGATGAAAGGCAAAAACGACCTTAGACGTTTTGCTAGCCCATCGCCCAAAAAGCCACCTCCACCCAGGACACAAAGGACTCCAGGACCGCCGTCAGTGCATGGTTGGGACACGGAGAGCCCCGCAGCATCAGAGAGGGGAATCAGGTGGGGAGATGTGCTATAAAGACTCCATGCGTCACCAGGGGGACCCCACAAAATGTGTTAAACACTGCAAAAAGAAAACCCCACCTGCGCCAGCAGCATCACCTGGTCACCAGGCACAAGCACCAAGCAATCCTTTGCAGAGAGGGAGAGAACCCCAAAAGACTAACCACCCAGCATAAACAGGCACCTGCAGCCACCAGGATAATCTGCACTTGACGTGCGGCGATCAGGAAGTAAAAAGATCCAGGAGCCAGCACCAGGGGATGAGGAGGGGCTCCCACCATGGAAATCGCCACCCACATGACTCCACTGTCATTGCCGCTGCTATTTTCAATAGCAAACCATCGCATGACAGGGGACCCTGGCAGAAGCCTCCACCAGGTACAACCTCCCCCCCTTACAGCCGATCCTCCAGTCACCGCGGCACCTGCCCCCCCCCCCCCCCCGGCACCCATTGTCAGCATAGCACCCTGCCCCCACCCTAGGAGGTGGACCAGACCACCCACACAGCCCCAGCATATGTGGAGGGAGGGGTAGGATGGGGACATATGAAAGAGGGGGTGTCTGATGGGAAGGAGGGGAACCCGGGAGTCCGACTATCCCAAGGAGGGGCCAAGGTCCACCACAAAACCCTCCAGGGGGAGGGGGGGGGGGACAGCTACTCACTATACCAGGAATCAGGTGGGCACCGCTCCAGACAGAACCCCTCGCCATCGAAATGGGGGGGGCAGTTGGCCAGGAGGAACGCTGCGACTCGGGCCAAGACCGGGTCATATGCAACCTTGCAAGGCGTTTAACTTGCAGGCCAGCCTCCGTTCAGTGGGGCTATGTCGCAGGGGGCCTAGCGCGGAGCTGAGGTCTGCGCGCACTCGCTGGCCTGACTGGGGTGACCAGTGAATCTAGATTATCCAGCCCATCGCCCAGTCCGGCAGTTGATTGTAGATCTTACAGGAAAAAAACAGGAGAAAAATGTTCTATGTAAAAAGAAAAAATTTGCCAGGACCAGAGATTCCAGCAAGAAACTAGGTCCTTACTCCCGATAAGGCAGGAAAAAACCTATAGCTGAGAGAGGGGAGTATACCCTCTGGGACTGCCCATCGGCATAGCCAGATTATTTTTCTGCCCAGTGTTCTTCTCCAAAAGGGGGCAGTTTAACCACTTAAGCCCCGGAAGATTTTACCCCCTTCCTGACCAGGCCCTATTTTGCGATTCGGCACTGCGTGACTTTAACGGACAATTGCGCGGTCGTGCGGCGCTGTACCTAAACAAATTTTTTTCCCACAACAGAGCTTTCTTTTGGTGGTATTTGATCACCTGTGCGATTTTTTGATCATGCACTATAAACAAAAAAAGAGCGTAAATTTTGAAAAAATAACAATATTTTTCACATTTTTTTTTATAAGAAATTCCCAAAAAAAAATGTAAAAATCAAAATTTTTTAACATTTTTTGCCAATTTGTTTTCTGCTACATATGTTTGGTAAAAAAAAAAAAAAAAAAAAAAAAATCACAATAAGCGTATTTTGATTGTTTTGCGCAAAAGTTAATGCGTTTACTAACTACGGGAAAGATTTTTGCAATTTTTTTTTTTTTTTTTTTTTTTTTTTTTTTAATGAGTAATGGCGGCGATCTGCAATTTTTTTTTTTGCGGGACTGCGACATTGCAGGGGACAGATCGGACCCTTGACTGACATTTTTGACACTTTTGGGGGTACCAGTGACATCAGTGCTATACATATGCACTGTTACTGTAAAAATGACAGTGGCAGGGAAGGGGTTAACTTTATTGGAGAAGGAGGGGTTAAGTGTGTCCCTAGGGGCGTGTTTCTAACTGTGCAGGGATGTGGCTGTTCATGTAACAGCAGAGATCTACGTTCCTACATAGCAGGACCGTTTGATCTCTGCTGTTACACAAGGGAGAATGGCAGGCGGCTGTGTTTACATTAGCCGCCTGCCTTTCTCCCTCTGTAACTGACGATCGCGAGTGACCGGCGGACATCGGGTCCGCCGGTCACTCGCGCAGAGGTGTCCGTGAACGAGCGGGGGCGGTAGCGCTCGCCCCCTATTGGCTCACAGGCTAGTGACGTACCGGTACGTCACTTTGCCTGCACGGGGCTGACCGCCGCAGTATATATACTTGCGGCGGTCGGAAAGTGGTTAACCCAATGGTTATGAAGATCAGGAGCTGTGTCTGTCAATGAACGAAAGAGAAATCTCCCTGGTGTAGGGAGGCGATGACAGATTAAGTAGATCCCATGAATAATTTTCTGACTCAAACATATTAAAAGCTTTGAGATACAGAAAGGGGTGAATGCCCCTTTTGGGCTTAAGAACAGTGAACATATGGAGTAAAACCCCTAAAACCATTCTGTCACAGAAACTGGAGCAATGACAGCTTGATCCAAAAAAATAGAGATTGCTCAATGGAGATATGCTAATCTGTGCAGTGAGCCAGGAAGGATGGAAATGAGAAACTGAGGAAGAGGAAGAGAGGGAAACCCCAGATTGAAGCCCCAGGAGACCAGCTCCTGCACACAAGCGTCTGAGATGGAATTTTTTCAGGCTCCTGCAAAGGTTAACAAATATCATACCACTCTAGAAAGTGTGGGCATACACCTTCCTAAAGAGGAAGACTTGTCTGAGGATTTGACAGACTTGAGGGTGCATGGGGCCCGGGAAAGCTTCAGAGACAAAGCTCAAGCAGTGATGTATATAAGCATCTTGAATAAAGAAAAACATTAAATCCAAAAAGTAAAAAAACATAACACTCTGGCATGCTGGAAGTAGAATGGTTAGCCTGCGCTATAGTTTTTTTCATTTGCCAATGTCCATTTTTTCTGTAGGCAGTAGTATAACCCAAAGGTTAAGATTTCCTGAGTCTTTTAATGGATGAGAAAGAAAAATCCTGTGCTCACAAAATGTGTGAAATAGCAAAATACTAATCTTCCATCTACAGTGCTTGGGGAACATTTTTTTTTTTTTTTCTTATTAAAAGAATGCCTACAAGGTGCTCGATGTGCAAAAATGAACTGTGGTAAACCAGCACTCTAGCTGTGCTTTGAAGACAAAACAAATCGTTTGAAAATCTAATAAATGAACACCATAAAAAATAAAAAGTAAACACCCACAGTAAGCGCCGGTTCACACTGGCGCGACGCTACTTTCAGGGGCGACCTCCGAGATCGCGGTGCGAGCAGCGCGCCGCGACCTCGGAGCGGCCGCCACAGACTTCATAACATTGAAGTCTATGGCGGTCGCCTCCTGGTCGCCCCAAAGAAGCTCCGGACCCTTTTTCTAGGTCAGAGCGACTTGTGTCGCTCCTATTAGAACGGGTCCATAGCTTCCCTAAGGGAGGCGACCTGCGGCGACCTGTGAGGCGACCAGGTCGCCTCACAGGTCGCCCTAGTGTGAACCGGGGCTAAGTAAGGGTTTGATCTGTCTAAAGGAAACCATGTTTTCAAAAAAATCTAGTTGTGCATCTCCTATACAGTGACGGGGACTCTCCTGGAAGGACAGCCTACATAACAGGCCACTAGGCTGAAGGAGGAGTAAAAGATCCTCGAAGTAAACAAGATTTAATGACTAAAAGGCAGCCAGGCAAGCATTGCCTTTACCATCTCAGTACTCCAGTCCTAAATGTTAATAGTATGCAGAACAAATCCCCCAAATTCTGCATCACATTTTCCAAGAAACTTAAGAAATCTACTTACTGCAAAAAGCCAAATCTGTCTGTGACCTTGTAAACGAGATAATCAGCATCCTCCCAAGGTTCGATCTTTGCACCTTCTCGGCCCTAATGTTTCAAAAACAAAAGCAGGAACCTTTGAACATAATTTCTTTGCTTCCCACTAAAATACATTTTAGAACAATTCAATACAACCTCTAAAAGTAGATTAATGTATAAACCCCTAGATGAAGCACCAACATTCAGGTTAATGAGCAATTGGACACACATGTAATCTCTTGTGCAGTGATATGAGTAGTCAGCCCTGGGCGCAGACAGGGGTTCTCACATCTAATCACAACGCATGCACTCTAGGAGCGGTATTAAACCCAAAACCAAAAATGTAATATATTGCAGCTTACAAATCATTAGATGTGGTGACTTTTTATGCTCCCCCCCCCCGTTTTCCCCTGGTGATCTCACCAGTAACACACCTCCTGTATTTTACAGACACCACTCTGGATGAATAAGTACAGTGGGCACATTTGGACAGCAGCATGGTCAGCCTGGGGGTAGGGGAGTGTTAGATGTACTAGCAGATTTAAATACACTAACAAATTGAAGTTGCCCTCCAACTAAAACTTTATAATCAGTTTATCCAAAAAGGAAACAAGCTTTTTGGTGTAAGGTTTTACATTATTAAATAAAAGCTGATTATTTTAGGCACCCCAACCAGGGGTAAATGGATGGCTTCATCCCTTTCATTGCAAGAGAGCTTGTTTTGTTGAAAACAGACTTACTGACCGGATCACCAGCTAAAAACAGAAGAAAGCAAGCCTAAAAAAGGAAACTAACGCAGCTATCACATTTAAGAATTAAAAATAAAATAAAAGGAAAAAGCTGCGCTAATACAACTTGATAAAAAAAACAAACCTCATAAGGTAGGAAATCCTTGAAAGAATCCTTATGGAGAAATTTCACTAATGGCAGCAAATATGCACCAAAAAATTGAATACAAAACAATCTGCTGAATCTTAAAGCATATCAATATACACTTGTGCATGTAGAAAAATATGTGATAAGCTATGTTAAACAGAAACACAAACATAATGGTTCGTGACAGTTCGTATAGTGATCCCAGAGTCCCAGAAAATAACTTCCAAGATCAGTAGAGTGAGGAGAAGATCCAATCAGGCTATTCACCACGGTGCTGCACACAGAAGACATGCATATCTCCTTACCAGATAGCTAAGCAAATCAAGCATATAGTGATGTTGTCCTCACAGAACCGCTCAAGGGGATCACGACACCAAGCCTCCAAAATACAGCCAGTCGGACAGTCAGACAGTGATATCAGGATCGATCCCAGGATGTAACTCAGTAGGTCATACAAAAGAAAGGACTGGATAGTGTAATACCATCAAGCTTTATTGGTAGAATATTAAAATCACACTTACAATATCCAAGACAGAAAATCACATGTACATAAGCCGGCCGGCTCTCATGTAGCCCGTTCCCCAGGGCAGCGTAGTGACGTCAGCACGCCGTACCCTACGCGTTCGTCTCCAAAGACAAAGAATCCTGATATCACTGTCGGACTGTCCGACTGGCTGTATTTTGGAGGCTTGGTGTCGTGATCCCCTTGAGCGGTTCTGTGAGGACAACATCACTATATGCTTAATTTGCTTAGCTATCTGGTAAGGAGATATGCATGTCTTCTGTGTGCAGCACAGTGGTGAATAGCCTGATTGGATCTTCTCCTCACTCTACTGATCTTGGAAGTTATTTTCTGGGACTCTGGGATCACTATACGAACTGTCACGAACCATTATGTTTGTGTTTCTGTTTAACATAGCTTATCAACATATTTTTCTACATGCACAAGTGTATATTGATATGCTTTAAGATTCAGCAGATTGTTTTGAATTCAATTTTTTGGTGCATATTTGCTGCCATTAGTGAAATTTCTCCATAAGGATTCTTTCAAGGATTTCCTACCTTATGAGGTTTGTTTTTTTATCAAGTTGTATTAGCGCGGCTTTTTCCTTTTATTCTCTGTTTTGGTGTTGTATCATCTGAAGCTGCAGCTCAGCACTTAGTTAGCGCGGTTATCTTCTCCTGTTTACATTTAAGAATTAGTCAACTGTAATGTTAAAAATGTTTACTTTTGAGTTTATTAGTGCCTCAATCCATCCTAGATCTTCTCTTAAGACAAGTCAATTAGAGCCTATACTTGACAGTGAGAGTGGATTAGTAATTTAGCAAAAGCAAAAACTGGGCAGAGCATATACCATTGAGTCCAAAAAAACACATAAAAACATAAAAGATGGGGAAATGTGTACGGCTTGCAGAGATGTACTGCATGTGGGGTTTTTTTTTTTTTTTGGTTTCTTTGGCATAAGCTTCAATGCTGAAATATATGAGAAGCTAGTTGGACATAACAAACCTTTTTAATTTTCATGTATGCCAGAAAAGGGTTTTTTTTTTTTTCCTCTTTTTTTCCTTATCTCACCCCCATGTTTTTCCACATCTTTGAACAGTATGGGATAAAAGATGCAAACTGTATACTACACGATGCTTATCAATGGGTCAATCTCTTCATTTCAGAAGACTTCTGCTCTGAACAAAAAATGTTTCTATGGTTTCAAGGGGCAGTGTTACATCTCTAAGAGCCCATTCAGACAGGGGCAACACGACTTGCTGGGGTGACCCCTGTGAAGTCGCCTGACAAGTCGCGCTAGTCTGAATGGACCCTAAATAAAACCTATCAACAATTGTATCTTTTTTTTTCTAAAGCTTGAAGGACTGCTATCACGCATATTATCTGTCCTACAACATTTATACCCACTCTGCTTTGAGATTGATATATTGTGAGTAATTCTGTGTCTACTCCAACAATGAATTGCCATTATGGACAGATGGAGCAGAAGTAAAAATCCAAAGCAACTTTATTTTATTCAGATCAGATCTGAAAAAAAAAATCATTCCACCTTTAGTAACATCACTTAAGCCAGCCATACATGGATTGAAATTCACTGGTTTATCAGGGACAGGCCAAATTTTGATCCATGTATAGCAAGGCTGATCAACTTTGGTACAACCAGCCTGTGGGATTTTTCTGCATGGGATTACTGCTAGCAGCTATAGCCGCTAGCAGTGTTGTATTCTGCCACCCGGGAAGGCCCCCTGCTGGCAGAATACCATACACTGACTGTGTTTATGGGGGAATCCTGCCTGAAGGCCAAAGTTGCTGTTGTGACTAAAGCTGTAGGGATTTTTTTTAAAACTTTAGCTTCAAAAACTGTTCTCGTGTGTAGGCCAGTTAGTACCACTAGGACACAAACATTTTTGTTTCATAAAAGGGATTCTTGTTTTGTGCCAATGTAGGGCTGGCCAAAGATGGCTCCTGCTGAACACACCAAGGCTTGAAGCACATGTGGGCAGGCTAAATATACCAAGTTGATTGATTGATTAACTTGTGTACAACCGGCCTGCCGAATTCCAGCCAGCCTGCCTGGGAGCACACAATTGCTCGGAAGGAGGAATTCCCCCTGTCAATATTGTCTGTGTTGATAGGGGAATCGTGCAAATTTCCTTCCTGCAACCCATGGTTGCAGGAAAGAAATTTACACTGTCAATGGCCTGCCTTAGTTCAAGGGCAAATTATGTTTAGCTAAGCAAACTGTTTAAGTAACCGATAAGGCACCGAGCAGGAAAAACTCACCTTGTCATATTTGGCAACTATATCAGCTCGTTCTTGTGCAGATTTAATGGCCACATCTTCCTCAGAGTCTAGATCTGTAATAAATGAGTGAATAAAAAATATTTACCCTGACTGTGACAGACAAAAGTTTTTAGACACCACAAATACTGCTAAAATGCAATTGCAAGCATATTTAATTTATGGTTAAAGTGTTGCAAAACCCAGGACCCTACATTCACTATATCAGATCCCCCATAGTTCACAGAACATGGAAATTTAATTATTTTAGTGAATAAAAACTGCTAAATACCTTTTCTCATTAGCAGTATATAGCAGTATTGTAAATTCTATCAGTTCCTGGTAAAGCCTGTAGGAGGAGTGTGCATACTGCACTGAGCTGTCCTGTCAGGATCTAGGACCCCTGACCCGCTGTCTGCACAGTGCTGATTGGCCCTGTGCTGATCACATGCACTCTCCCAAGAAAGAAAAAAAAAAAACTCTATCTAGCAATGCACACCAAACCGAGCATGTGCAGCCTGACTCCAAAGGCTCTGTCTTACCCGGACCTGTTCCAGAGTCAGTGGAAGAAGAGAAGGATCTGTGCATACAGGATCAAGCAGCCTTGTTAAACAATGCAGAGGATTAACCACTTAGGTTCCACAGTGAGTATAACAAGCATGCTTCACTGCATATACAGACTGATTTTACTGTAGTGAGTTTAGTAACACTTTAAGTCAATTTTTTAGACAACTGCATCATCAATAACATGCCATTTCATCTTTTGTCACTACCAACTGCAAAATAAAGGAAGCAAATGATTCTGAACACCATACAGTAAACCGATTAAAAAAAATAAATAAAAAATTAGAGTTCAAGAGACAACAGGACACCAGTATTAAAACACAGTTTTTTCATTTAAAACTAAAAAAAAAAAGTTCCATATTATGTTTAATGCTGAATATTTGGTAAACGCTTAAATCCCACACTACTGGATAATTGTAATCTGGTCACAGTGGTAAACAGTAGGATATCACATTTGAAGATGCTTTGTAGGGAAATGAAACCACCCACGTCTTATGTCTCTTAGGTCTTCGATCACTAGACCATAACAGAAATTGAAGCTCCACACACCGTGATCATTTTTAGAGGGTGTCACTCTTTTTAAAGGGTTTCTCATTTATTTTACAAAAGTAGCGTTGTTTTAAAAACCATATTGCTTGCCTTTATAAAGGTTGTAGAGAGGCATCGAGGGTTGAAAATAATCTTTCTACTGGAATCTGAAATTAAGCAGCCTGCTGGTAGGTTAACCAGTCAGCACTAAAAAAAATAGAAATATCAGTTTGGGACGAACTTAACATTTATCAGTGTGCTGTTCAGAGAGTACCAAACGACCTAGCTGGCATGTTCTAAACTATTGTTCAGATGCAACAAGGAACGTATGAGCAAGTGTCAACCCATTATTCTCGAAGCAGTCTGTACAATTGCTGAATCTAGCGCTCTGTGATTCAGGGTAGGAAAAACAAGATTTGTCTCCAAAATGCCAGCTTTAATTTCCTTTTCTTGAAGTCAGTTACTTGGTGCTAAGACAAGAAGAAGATAAAAGTAGAATAACTCTGACCTCCATTCATGCTCCTAATTTATCAGAGAAATTCATTACCTTTTCCTTTTCTTGCACGTGTGCTCAGTCTGGGAAAGTGGCTTTCTATGGAATTGTTAGACTGGAAGTCTTAGCTTTCACAATGTCTGGATATAAACGGCTGCTAGAGTTCATCGAAGATTTGATTTTGAGCTTTCAGACCTAGCAAATCTGACTAACTGTAACAGAAATGTGTGACCTCAGGTTCTTGTATGAGGGAAAATGGACAGTGAAGCGTCTTGTTCTCCAGGAAATGGGTTTCTGCATGTCTAGAAACAAAAACTAATCATAATGTCGCTAGACAGCAGCTTTCTACACAGCATTGCAAGCATAATCCCAACTAGATTCAAAAATTATCTCCTACAACTAGAATACTAGAAACCACAGAAAAATAAAGCACAGTTTGCCAGCCCTGCCTGAGTGTAAGTAAAGTTACATACAGGTATGATTCGAAGAATGACCAGCTTAAACTCTCCATAACACTCAATTTAAGCACTTCCAGCCAGGACCAATTCTGACATTCCAATCCTACATGAAAAAAAAAAATGGGATTTTTGACTTACTGTAAAATCCATTTCTCTGATGTTCATGGACAGGCACAGCTCCTGATATTCTGCCCCTACAGGAGTAGGACACGACAATAGGCAGAAAAGAAGTCTGGCCATGCCCATGGGAAGTCCCAGGGGGTATACTCCCTCTCTCTGCTATAGGCACACAGTTTAGTTACAAGCAGTGTCAGGAGAATACAACTCCACAGAGGGGTGGGTGCTGTGTCCATCTATGAACATCAGAGAAATGGATTTTACAGTAAGTCATAAATACTATTTTCTCTTTCGTTTATTGATGGATACAGCTCCTGATATTCCTAACCATTGGGATGTCCCAAAGCAGTGTTAAACATGAGGGGTGGGAACAGCAAAAAAATTCCCGAGGCTAAACAGTAGCCAACAATGCAACATGAGCTCAACCAACACAATTGGAGCCCACCTGAAAAAAACAATAAAACAATACACCCTCAATCAGGATCAGGTCCTCTAAACAGTAGCCTGCAAATCCTTGCACATCCACTTTATAGAATTTTGTGAAAGTGTGCACCGATGACCAGATGGCGGCTTTGCAAACCTGCGTCACTGACGCCTGATGATGGAAAATCCAGGAGGAACTAAGCACCCTAGTAGAGTGCCTCTTGACAGGTAAGGGAGGAACCTAATCCCCTGATGGTATAGGCCTGATCCACCTGGAAATGGTCACAGAGAAAGCAGACAACCTTTTACAAGGTCCTTTCATGAGCTCAAATAGAGTCGGACTTCCTGAAAATCCCTGCAGCTGCCTCCCCCCTCCCCCCCCCCCCCCATTGCCCGGACCACATGCAAGGCAATTTTCTTCAGATGTTTAGGCATCAAACACAGGGAAGGCAACACAATGTCTTCATTCAAATGAAAATCAGAGACAACCTTTCGAAGGAACGACTGACAGTGCGAAGAACCACCTTATCCCTGTGAATCACCATGTATGGTGAACAACAGTATAACACCGCCAGTTAAGACACCCTGCGCGCAGAGGTGATAGCCACCAAAAAGGCCACCTTCTGGGACAGCGTAAGCAGGGGAATCTCCCAAAGATCCTAAAAGGGAGGCTTCTAGAGAACCAAAAGCACCAAATTGAGATCCCAAGTCGGAAACCGAGCCTGCACTGGAGGAACCAAATGTCAGACACCCTGAAGAAAGGTACGCACCAAGGAGTGTCTCGGAAAAAAAGTCCTTGGAAGAAGACCGCCAAAGCCGACATCTGGCCCTTAATGGCCAATTTCTGTTCAACCCCCCGTTGAAGAAAGGTCAAGATTCGAGCCACCGAGTAGGAGCGAGCATGAATCCCAAGAGACTCACACCACGCAATGTACGTCTTCCACGTACGATGGTACATCTGCCTACAAGTAGATTTCCTAGCTTTCAATAGGGTAGGAATCACCGACTTAGATAAACCCCTATCCTTCGGCATCTAGCGTTCAAAAGCCAAGCTGTCAAAGCCAGCCACTGTAAAGCAGGATGGAAGATCTGTCCTTGGGACAGCAGATCCTCCCTGAGAGGACGCTTCCAAGGAACATCGGTGACCAGCCGCACGGGATCGGCGTATCAAGCTCGGCGAGGCCAGACCGGAGCCACGAAGATGACCGGAATCCCTTCTGCCTCGATCCTTTGTAGAAATCTTGGCAGAAGCTTGAGAGGAGGGAAGGAGTAAATCAGATGATAGTGACCGAGCCACAAACCTCTGCACCTTTCTGTTGAGCCGAGATGCCAATAAATCCACCTCGAGGATGAACCACCAGAGACACAACTGATGAAACACTTCTGGATGAAGGGACGATTCCCCCTGGTCCAAAGCCTGCCGACTGAGGTAATCCACCTGCCAGTTTTCTACCCCGGGAATGTGTACGGCGGAGGGGGCTGGAACTAACCATTCTGCCCACGTTAGAACGCCAGCTACCTCTAGAGCCGCCAGGACACTTTGTGCCCCCTTGGTGATGGACAGAAGCCATGAATGTGGCATTGTTCAATTGAATGTGCACTGGACATCCCTGAAGATGGCACGACCAATGCTCCAGGCACAGTTTGATCGGTAGTCTGGACTCTTCCAGTGTCCAGAGCCCCTGAGCAGAATGATTGTCGAAGACTGTGGAGTCTTGTCTCATTTAGACAGAATCTCCCTTTGCAGGGACCTCGTATGAAACTGTGCAAACAGAACCACCTTAAAAAAAAGGTAGCCACCATCAGGCCCAGCACCTGCATGCAAGTCTGGAGGGATGACAATCTATTGGATAGCAGGAGACAAATTGCAAAATTGCAGCCTGCAAGTTCTGAAGTTTGTCCAGAGTTTAGAGTCAGGCCAAGAAAGTCCACCTTTGTTGATGGAACCAGCGCAGACTTCTGAAAATTAAGAATCCAGCCGAACTCCCACAGAGTTCATATTGTGAACTCCAGGTTTTCCTCCAGAGCAGTAGGGGACTCCGTTAGCAGCAGGAGGTCTTTCAAGCAGCCCAGCACCACGATCCCCCGTTGGCCTAACAAAGCTAGCACCAGGGCTAACACTTTTGTGAAGACCCGAGGAGTGGAGGAGAGACCAAAGGGTAACGCCACAAACTGATAATGCTCCTCCCCCGCCGCAAAGCGGAGAAAGCGCTGGTGACTGGCACATATTGGAACGTGAATGTAGGCATCCTTGATCTCCATAGAAGCAAGGAAATACCACTGGAAATAGAAGGGCAGAGCAGAGAGCCAGTGATTGACAGTCCCAGCTCTCTGCACTGGCGGTGGAAGGGGAGAACTGAGTGATCAGTGGCATTTGATCGCTCAGTTCTCACTGCAGAGATGGCAGGGGACTGATGCAGCAACAGATCAATGCTGTATCCTCCTAGGCGATTATAATGGTTTTTTTTTTTTTTTTTTATAAAGTCCATATTTCTCTTTTAAAGCTTGTAGTACCGATACTCTGGCTACAATCCACTTCCAGGACCAAAAGCCAGCTTCTGCGGCTCTCCAGATGTCAGAGCATTCCCCATAGACGTATACAGGCCCAAGGAAGAGACACAAAAGCAGGCTGCAGATCCAAGTAGTGGCTTAAACTGGTATATGCAGCCACAGGCTTAATACCAAGAAGTAAAGTGCCATTTACAAGATCAATTCGCTAGTTTCTGGTACCCCATTTGTTTTGAATTGGGCACATTAAATGACCAGATTTAACAAGCACTGTGGTACAGTATATATCAACACTGCTATCAGTATTTTGATCATTATTGCTTAGCATTATATACAGGGAACTTTAACTTTCACAAAAGCATGCCTTTCAGAATTACAGCCTGGCAGCTGCTCTCTTCCATCCTTCGACTCCAAATTCCTAGTGGCCACATTGACATGTTTGTGCTGCTTGCGGCTAGCGTGATCTTGGCTACAGCTGATCGTGCAGGATGGCAAGAAACTTCATTTACATTTTGTGATCATTTTTAAGTCTGCATCCCTGGAATATGTTAACGGCAACTTTATAAAAAGAATGTCTGCCATAAAATTGGTAGTAGTATTCACAACACAGAGAATGTCACTGCTTTCCTTAATTAAATTCCTCCAAAGTGTATTATAACTGAGAGGATTATGTTCATACAAAGATGCCTTGTACTGTAGAATGTATGGGAGTTCAATTTCACACTGCCTACGACTTAACCATCAGTAGGAAGCAAACGAGAACTGACCACTGAATCAGTAATCACTGCAGCATAAGGGAAAGTGTGTCAGACAACAAGCTATGTATTTATTAAATGTGTAAGGCTTTGCTTTAAAGTTCAGCTCTGGGATGATGCCTCTTTCTTTGCACTGCAGGCAACTTCCAACTCTCTGTAGAGCACCCTCCCTCTAGGAGCTGAAAATCTGCAAATAGCGATTAATGGCTAATGCCATGATCCCAAACTACATTCTGTTCCCACTCACCTCCAGGATCTTACTATTGGTTAGTAAGTTTGCCCATTACAATTTTGGGTTAATAGCAAGTCACAGGATGTGGAGGTAAAAAAATGAGACGGGGACATCGCTCATCATTTTTACTTCGAATTTAAATCCTACACCAAATGCAGGGTTGGGAATTCATCCTTTAAAACTACAGTTCTCTTTTAACCACTTGCCGACTGCCTAACGCCGATCTACGTCGGCAGTCAGCCCCTCACAGGCAAAGTGACGTAGGGCTACGTCACTAGCTTGTGAGGGTCTAGGGAGCGAGCGCGCGCCCCCGGAGGCGCGCTCCCGCTCCCGCGTGGTCAAGGACCCCCCCACGCGTGTGACCAGCGGACCCGATGTCCGCCGGTCACACGGCGATCGGCGGGGGAGAGGGAGAATGTCAGGTAGCTTGTGTAAACAAGCCACCTGTCATTCTCCTCGCTGTAAAGACACTGATCAAACGGATCTAGTATGTAGATCCGCTGATCAGTGTCCTTACAGCTCAAGCCACAGCCAATCACAGTAGAAAGCACGCCCCTAGGGATACACACAGCCCCTCCCTCCCAAATAAAGTTAACCCCTTCACAACCAGTGTATTTTTACAGTAACAGTGCATATGTATAGCACTGATTACTGTAGAAATGTCACTGGTAACCCCAAAAGTGTCACAAATGTCAGTCAAGGGTCCGATCTGTCCGCCCCAATGTCGCAGTACCGCAAAAAAAAAAAAAAAAAAACGCAGATCGCCGCCATTACGCGTTAAAAAAAAAAAAACAACAAAAATGACAAAAATCTTTCCCTTTGTTAGTAAACGCGATAACTTTTGCGCAAACCAATCAAAATACGCTTTTTGCGATTTTTTTTACCAAACATATGTAGCATAAAACAAATTGGCCAAAAATTTTTAAAAATTTTGATTTTTACTTTTTTTTGGGGGGGAATTTCATATAAAAAAATGTGAAAAATATTGTTATTTTTGCAAAATTGACGCTCTTTTTTTGTTTATAGCGCGTGATCAAAAAAAATCGCACAGGTGATCAAATACCACCAAAAGAAAGCTCTGTTTGTGGGAAAAAAAGGACGTCAAATTCGTTTAGGTACAGCGTCGCACGACCGCGCAATTGTCCGTTAAAGTCACGCAGTGCCGAATCGCAAAATACCCCCTGGTCAGGAAGGGGGTAAAATCTTCCGGGGTTAATGCGGATCTTCACAGCATTTGAGTAGCACAAAAGGAAAAAAAATGATTTCATAAATCATTGTTAATATTCAAACGAACTCCCCAATCCATGTCTCTATGCTTTATTTTGATGAGAAATCACTTTGAAAACGACCCCCTGGCATTTCTGGCCACAATATCCTGAGTAAAAGGCAGATGTTTCATGTAGCATTTACTTCTTTGAATCCATCTGCCCTTAGCTCAAGCTCCTAAAGACTCCTGGTATGTATGATATAATTTGCCTAGGCAAGAAACCAGGAAGTAACTGAAGACACTCGCCACAGTGGCACACGAGCTCGCCCTTAACAGGAGGTCGTCCAGATAACCGAGGACTGCAATCCCCTTCATGCGCAGCAAAGCCAGCACCGGAGCCAAAACTTTGGTAAATACCCTGGGAGTCGAAGCAAGACCGAAGGGTAATGCCGCAAACTAAAAATGCTCCTCTACCACTGCGACGCGG
Source organism: Pelophylax lessonae (assembly GCF_965119305.1). Classification (NCBI taxonomy): domain Eukaryota; kingdom Metazoa; phylum Chordata; class Amphibia; order Anura; family Ranidae; genus Pelophylax; species Pelophylax lessonae. The sequence goes on from NC_138771.1 coordinate 173,898,949, forward strand.
AGATAGAGCAGATGACCCTCGAAGATAGGAATGTGCAGATACGCATCCTTTAAGTTGGAGGCCAGAAAGTCCCCTGGACTCAACGATGCCACCACCGACCGGATGGATTCCATCTGGAACTTTTGTACTCGCACAAAGCGGTTTAGAGACCTTAGGTTCAGAATTGGATGCATCTTGCCCTCCTTCCTGGGCACCGTGAACAGGTTGGAATAGAACCCGCAAAACATGTCCCCGCTGAAGGACTGGTACAATGACTCCTTGGGCGAGAAGATCTTGCATCGCCCCTTTGAGATCCCTTAAACGATTGGGAGTCAGACTGAGAATTAATGGACAGAACCTGTCTGCGGGGCGAGAACGAAACTCGATCTTGTACCCTGAACGAATCAGTTTGTGAACCCACATGTCCCGAAGTTAGGACAACCAGGGTTCCTGAGAGCAACGCAGACATCCTCCCCACCCCTGAAACAGGTGAGGGCGTCCCTTCAGGCGGGGGAGGGCAAGGCTGCCGAACCGGCCTTAGGTTTCCTGGACCATGGCTTCCTGGGGCCGCCTGAAGTCTTGAAGGATTTACCTTTTTCCTGTGCCCCTGAGGCACGAAAGGACCCACGATGAGCCTTGAAAGAAGGAACCCGCCTAGCACGGGGAGATTTTCCCTTAGAGGCTTAGAGCAAAAGGGTAGTCTTACCACCCGTAAGACCTTTGATCAACTCATCCCAGGTATCCCCAAAAAGGCGATTACCCACATAAGGGACATCAGACACCGTCTTTTTGGAAGCGTGGTCAGCCAACCAACTTTTAGCCAAATAATGTGGCGGATTGCGACCCCAACTGCAGACGACCTTGCGACCAAAAGGAGCCTCGCCCAAGGCCGCATCACACAGGTGCATCACGGCCTGGGCCATTTGATCCACCATGTCAAGGACAGCCGGAGAAGCCGACTCCACCACTAAGGTGCGCCTAAGCACCTTGGACCATTCCATGACAGCTTGAGAAACCATCACCGAAGCGAACACAGGCTTTAGCAGGGAGCCCGCCACCAAATACAGGGGGGGGGGGGGGGAGTGTTTCCACGCGCCTATATGCCGGATCCTTGAACACCGGGGAGTCCTCCATGGGCATCAATGTGGATTTATTCAACCTAGAAACAGTGTAGTCCACCTTTGGTGACACCATCCAACGAAACTGAAGAACAGTGCTAACTGTGTCAGGATAATGGCTGAAGAACGGCCTCCTTTTTTATTAACCTTTAACTGCCATGCTTACTCCTGCAGAGGGCGCCATTACCCAATCGAAAAGTTATACCGAACGGGCTGCGACTGTCAAGAGTACGTAAGAGAAAAAAGGCCTTAAAGCAGAGCTCCACCCAAAAGGGAAAGCTCCGCTTGTCTGCCTCCTTCGCTGCCACATTTGGCACCTTATTGGGGGGGGGGGGGGTGCAGGTACCTGGTTTTTACAGTTCGTCCCCCCTCCCCCTTCCCCTGCAGCCGGCCCACATTTACAGAGCGCAGTGCGCTTTGCGCATGCGCAGTAGGGAGCGTGCTTTGAAGCCTTAAAGCTTCACTACCAGTTTCACTTAGTGGAGATGGCAGCACCCGATAGCTGATTGAAAATTGGCTTGGGTAAGGACACCGCTGGATTCCTGGACAGGTACAACTACAGAATTTGTAGCTACTGACTTAATTTTTTTCTGAAAGAGCGTGGAGCTCCATTTTAGGTATTAATATCCCCTTTTACCCCCTCCCCCCAAACACACACACACACCTTACACTTGCCTGAGCCATCATTCGATCCAGCACTGTGCCCATCTGCAGTGGCTCTCTCCCCTCACTTCTTGGTCTCAGGAAGGCATAGGGAGTCATTGGCTCCCGCTGCTGTTAAAGCCAGTGAGGAGGAAGATGGGAACATGCTGTCTGTGCAAGGCTCGGGAGTGAGCCGACACAAGTGCCCCCATAGGAAGCGGCTTCCTATGGAGGCATTTTCCAGAGAGGAGACAAAACATTGGCAGGGGACCCGAGAAGAGGAGGTTCAGAGCTACTCTGCGCAATTTCACTGCACAGGGCAAGTAAATATAAGCCTATTTTTTTTGTTTTTTTAAATTTAATTTACTTTAATAATGTAGACTGCTTTTGACGAACATGTTAAGCCTATGCTGTTTTTTGCATATTAAAATTGTGTACACAAGTATTTTTTACAGAACACAACAAACAATTCAAAAATATAAAAATGCAGAAAGTAAAAAATAAAAACTCTGAAAAACCATAATAATATTTAGTAAGTTGCAATATACTTTCTCAAACTAGAGGCACAGAACGCATGGATGCTAAACATATTATATTAGATTCGATTACAGCATATTACCTAATAAAATTAACGATCTTCATTTTCAGTAGCTGGTTCATTACTCAAAGTGGCTCTTTTTTTTTCAGATACTAATTATCTATTAAAGTAATCTTATGGGAAAGTTTCAGAATTCTTGAAAAATTAGTGCCAGACTGCATAGTAGGAGGCTAATAGGAGGCAAACACACCATTTTAGAACACAGATATTAAAAAAGGTAAAAAAATCCTTCGTTTAATCATCATAATAAAAATTCAATACATTTAAGTAGACAAAAGTCAAAAACAGGAAACCCTGTCCATTATGCATTGAAAATCTTTCTATTCAGTATTGTAACACGAAAAAATAAGGCAATGACAGAAGCTGTCTTGTGAAATATGCAGCACACAAGCCTTCCTGTTAAACATAAAAAGGAACTACACTAAAATATATGCTTTAAATCAACCTCACAATCATTTATTGGACACTCCATAGTTACAGCTTTTAAGAATAAAGGAATGCTTACAAGAAGAAACCAACTGTAAAGAAAACATTTTGAAGAAATGATTCTAAAGTATAAAATATTCTAAAGAATACCTACAGTTATCAAAACCATACCTAATTGCCATATGGTTAAAAAAATTGGATTTTTGACTTACCATTTCTCTGATGTTCATTGACGAACACAGCTCCTGATCTTCACAACTGTTGGGTTATACTGCCCCTACAGGAGTAGGACATTAGTTACAAGCAGTGTCAGAAGAATTATAACTCCACAGAGGGGTGGGTGCTGTGGCCGTCAATGAACATCAGAGAAATGGATTTTACGGTAAGTCAAAAATCCCATTTTCGCTTTCATTCATTGATGGACACAGCTCCTGCTCTTCTTAACCATTAGGACGCCCCAAAGCAGTGTTAAAAATGAGGGATGGGAACAGCAAAAAAATTCCCCAGGCTAAACAGTAGCCAACCAGGCAACAGGAGCTCAACCAAAACAACTGGAGCCCTCCTGAAAAAAAAAATACACCCTCAAAGAGGATCAGGTCCTCTAAACAGCAGCCTGCAAAACCAAGGACTAGGTGGCTGCCTTGCAAACCAGCGTCACTGACATCTGATGACGCAAGGCCCAGGAGGCACTAAGCGCCCGAGTAGAGTGCATCTTAACAGGGAAAGTAGGAACCTGACCCTTTATGGAATAGGCATAAACCACAGTTGGTCTGATCCATCTGGATATGGTCACAGAGGAAGCAGACAACCCTTTACGAGGCCCATCCGTGAGCACAAATAGGGAGTCTGACTTCCTAACAGACTCCGTAGCTGCCAAGTACACCCTAGTTACCCGGACCACATCCAAAGCATGCAAGGCAGTTTCCTTCGGATGTTTAGGCCTGTGACACAGGGAACGCAACACAATGTCTTCATTCAAATGTCAGAGACAACTTTTAGAAGTAGGGACAAAGGACAGGGACGAAGAACCACCTTATCTGTGAATCAAAAGGTAAGGTGAACGACAGGATAATGCCGCTAGTTCTGACACCCTGTGCGCAGAGGTAATAGCCACCAAAAAAGCCACCTTCAGAAACCGTGTAAGCAAGGAAATCTCCCTTAGGTTCTCAAAGGGAGGACTCTGGAGGACCGAAAGCACCAAACTGAGGTCACAAGGCAGCAACCGAGACTGCACTGGAGGAACCACATGTCGGACACCCTGAAGAAAGGTACGCACCAGGGAGAGTGTGGCCAAGGTTCGTTGGAAGAAGACCGCCAAAGCTGACACCTGGCCCTTGATGGTACTCAAGGCCAATTTCTGTTCAACCCCCCCCCGTTAAAGGAAGGTCAAGATCCGAGCCACCGAGAAGTAGCGAGGATTAGACATATGCCGGTTTTCTGTAATTCGATATATCACGGTATTGTTATTGTGGCATTTTTAAAATACCGAGTTTCTCTGCTCCTCAAGTCTGCCTGACTTTAGAATTGATACATTTTCAGTGAGCTGGATGACTCATCACTCACTCAGCAGTTCACTCACTCAATAGAAACAGCTCTGGTAATATGATCCTAGAGTGAGAGACTTAGCTCCTCCCTGTAACCAATCAGACGGCTCCCACTCAGCACACACCCACATGCTTTTTCCAGGGCTCAGACACAGAAACACTGCTAATACAAGCAAGTTTCTGCAGATAGAATTAGATAGATAGAATTAGATAGATATTATATTTATATATAGAAAGATAGAGATATACAATACATACATACATACATACATGGGCATAGCAGCATATCATATTTTATATATATATATATACACACACACATATACATACACACACACACACACACACACACACACACACGCATAGCAGCCCACATTACATTATTATATAGCCATCAAGCAGTGTCTGGCCTACCTGGTGATGACTGGTCCTGGCGCTCTGATCCGATGGCCTGGTCTTTAAAGGGGCAAATCCTTGCGGTCCAGAAGTGGTTAAACCTGCAGGAGGACCAGTGTTTTTATCTATTAATGACTTTACTATTGCTTTAGGCCTGGTTCACATGTATGCAGGTTGGGCACCACATTTGCACAGGCATAGCAGTCCATTGATTTGAATGGGCTTGAGCTGCTATGCCTGCGTTTTCGGCTGAAAAAAAGGTGCATGCAGAATTTAAAAAAATGCAGTGGCCATGAAATCCATCCTTCTTTTGCACCATGCGACTTACCTGCCGTTGCTGTACACACAAACTGTGTTTTTAAATGCCGTGCCCACAAAAACGCAGAAAGCTTGCCAGAGCAGGAACTGCAGGTAAGTCGCATGGTGCAAAAGCAGGATGGATTTCAAGGCCACTGAATTAAAAAAAAAATGCTGCATGCACCTTTTTTCTGCTGAAAATGAGGGCATAGCCCGTTCAAATCAATGGGCTGCTATGCCTGTGCAAATGTGGGCCGCCAACCCGCATACATGTGAACCAGGCCTAAAACAATAGTAAAGTAATTTATAAATAACACCTCCTTCAGGTTTAACCACTTCTTGACCACAAGGATTTGCCCTCTTAATGACCAGGCCATCGGATCGGAGCCGAGCGACAGGACCAGTTATCACCAGTTAGGCCAGACACTGCTTGATTACCTATTTTAGGCCTGGTTCACAGAGTCTGTACTGACTGACTATATATTAATGTGCATAAGTGAACCAAAGCCCCTAAATTCAGCAATGAAATTCAAGTGAGGTAGAAATTTAATAATTTAAATTTAATAATTGAATACCGTGATAATACCGTATACCGTGGCAAAACCTTAATCAATTAATCGCAGCATGAAAATCTGATACCGTCACAAGCCTAGCGAGGATGAACCTCAAGAGACTCTCACTACGCAATGTACTTCCTCCACGTACAATGGTAGATCTTTCTAGAAGTAGATTTCCTAGCTTTCAATAAGGTAGGAATCATGACTCAGATAAACCTCTATCATTCAGCACGTGGCGTTCAACAGCCAAGCCGTCAAAGCCAGCGACTAGCAGGATGGAAGATTGGTCCTTAGGACAGCAGATCTTTCCTGAGAGGAAGCTTCTGGGGAATGTTGGCGACCAGCCGCACCAGATCGGCGTACCAAGCCCGGCGCGACCAGTCTGGAGCCACTATGATGACCAGAATATCTTCTGCCTCGATCCTGCATAGAAGTCTTGGCAGAAACTTGAGAGGAGGGAAGGCGTAAATCAGACAATACTGACCCCACGGGGCCACCAGCTAACCTGTGGCATCTGCTAGAGGATCCAGTGACCGAGCCGCAAACCTCTGCACCTTTCTGTTGCTTTCCAAAGTCAGAACAGGGACAATCACCCCTCGCAGTAACAGGTCTTGTACTGCCCCAAACAAACCCTGTAAGCGGTCTAGGGACAGGCGCACGTTCAAAAGAAAGAGCCTTGCCGAGGGGACAAAAGCGAAACTCTATCTTGTAGCCGGACCAAATTACTTTGTGGACCCACTTGTCTTGTACCGGGGAAGTCCATGGGTTTGGAAACCAGCGAAGATGTCCTCCCACCCCCGATACAGGTGGGGGTGCACCTTCATGCTGAAGGAGCCTTAACTGTGGGTCTGGTGAAGCCCGTTCTCAGCTTGCCAGACCAGGTTCATTCAAATCCTCCAGGAGGCCGTGAAAGGCTTCAGGCCCTTGTCAGTCGACCCTGAGGGACAAAAAAAAAAAAAAAACTTATGAGCCAAGAAGGAGGGCCCACATCTACGACGAGGTTCCTTGCTCTTAGTAGAATGCAGAAGAAGGGTACTCTTTCCCCCCCCCCCTGTGAGACCTTTAATGAGGTCATCCAGGGTAGCTCCAAACAGGCGATCTCCTTGAAAGGGTATATCAGTCAAGGCCTTTTTAGATGTCTGGTCCACAGACCAGCATTTGAGCCAAAAGGCATGCTGAAGGACCACTGCCGAAACGGAGAGCCGAGCCACATCACATGAGGCATCACAGATAAACTGCAGCCCCTGGACCAGCTGGTACGCCAGCCCAGCAAAGGCAGGGGGAAGCGGTTCTCTCTCCAGGTCACGGCGTAAAAGCTTAGCCCACTCGGTCAGAGTTTGCGACACCAGGGAAATGATAAATACCATCTCAGGACCGAACCAGCCAGAGTGTACATATTGCGGGCCACAGCCTTCGCCTTCCTGTCAGCCAGATCCTAAAAGGCTGGGGACTCTCCAACCGGAATTATGGTTGCCTTGTTTAATCTGGAAACCGGAGAGTCCACCACAGTCCACTTCTTAATAAGGGACTCCTCATAAGGGTACCCCCCATCGCCAGTAAAGCGCTGTGCCCTCCAACCCGAGGTAGACCAGACCAAACAGCCCCAGCATAAGTGCAGGGGGGTAGGATGAGGTTACAGATAAAAGGAGGGGTGTCTGACAGGACGCACCGGCTACAGCAAAATGGCAGCGCCATGTGGCCTCCAGGGACCCAGGAGGGATCCCTAGGCCTCAAGGACAAACCCAGGCAGGACAGGAGCCCCCACCAGGTAGAACCCCACACACACTCGATCCTTCGGTCGCCGGCAGTGCACCCCCCAGCCCCCATCCTTAGCATTGTGCCCTGCCCCCACCCCAGGAGGTGGACCAGACCACCCAAACAGCCCCAGCATATGTGGAGGGAGGGGTAGGATTGGGGACAGAGGAAAGGGGGGTCTCTGATGGGAAGGAGGAGAAACCGGGGGTCTGACCACCCCAAGGAGGGGCCCACATTCATGTCCTCCAGGGAGAGAGGGGGGTGACAGCTACTCACCATACCAGGAACCAAGTGGGCATCGATCCAGACAGAACCCCTCTCCATCAAAATGGGGGGCTGTCGGCCAGGAGGAACGTGGTGACTCAGGCCGAGATCCGGTCGCATGGGACCTCGCGAGGAGTTTAACACGCAGGCCAGCCCCCTCCAGCAGAGCTATGTCACGGCCGACCTAGGCAGAGCTGAGGTCTGCGCGCGCTCGCTGGCCAGACTGGGACGACCACTGGATCTGGATTATCCAGCCTGTCGCCCAGCCTGGTAGATGATTGTAGATCTCACAGGAGAATTCCAGGAGAAAAAAATTCTATCTAAAAAGAAAATATTTGCCAGGACCAGAGATCCCAGCAAGCAACTAGGTCCTTACTCCTGACTAGGCAGAAAAAAAAAAACTGAGTACCTATAGCAGGGAGAGGGAGCATACCCCCTGGGACTGCCCATAGGCATAGCACGATTCTTTCGGCCTGGTGTCCTACTCCTGTAGGCGGCAGTATAACCCAAAAGTTATGAAGCTCAGGAGCTGTGTCCATCAATGAACGAAAGAGAAAGTAATCTTGCTTCAACTTTTTTTCCCCCCAGAGAAGTAACAAAAACTAGGGTGCTCATTTACGCCAATATTGGCCTAAGCTAAGAAAGATAAAACCTCTGCATTTCATTATTTGTCACATAGGTTACGAGCAGTCTCACTAACCAATAGATGTGTTGTAGTGAAAGGGGTGTTATGTTCACTAATCTGAGCCAAAAGGTCTGTATTTGTATAATCGGCATTCTGTAGGTGACTGCCAATAAAGAGGTTCTCCAGGAGCACAATAAAACTATCAGTAAATAGCGTAAAAATTTAAACTGATTTTTTACCCATTTGGTAAAGGCACGAGAGGCTCAGAACTAAGTGCTTGGAATGATGCAGTAGGAGAAAAGCATACAAAAACCATTCACCTGGCTGGAGCTCTTGCAGAAAAAAAAAAAATCTATATAGGCTAGAATAAGATTTTTGACACACTTCTAAAACACATTTGTATAAAATCTCTCCGCCATCACTTTTGTGTATATAGATATAAATATTCTTTGGCTTTATTTACAATGCAGAAAAATGTATTCAGTCATACACATTTTGTGTAATAATTGGGTATAGAGATTAGGCTGTTTAATTGACCAAGGATCCCTTCCCAGATTTATTAGTTGTTAAGTGGAATAATCCACTGATTATGCTTGTTAAATTCCAGTGCAGAAGCTGTGGAGCAGATAAATGCTCAAAGTTATATTTTTAAACCCAGGAGGTAATTTTTGGATTATTTCACAGGTCACAAATTTAAGAAACCCTGCATTTTAAACAGATCAAAGTCATGCCCACAAGATTGTAGCAGGTACAATCTTGTCCACACTCCCATCCCATCCTCTGCTTCCATCTCCCAGAATATTACATTAAGACTTTATGAAAATCAAAATCTACACAAAGCTGCCCAACCACAACAAGTGCTTTGGAATGAGGACTGGCTGTTCAGCAACAGGGCACTAAACTGTGGAAGGTGGAGGGGAGAAGGGGGGGTGTCAGATGGGTTAGCTGATTTAAAGTGGTGTTGAATGTAGAGATAGAATATATATTTTTCCCCATGTGAAAATTTTGCATTTTTGTTCATTTTTTTTAATAATTTGTAGGCACAAAGATCTAAGGTTTTTCTGTTCAAATATTCTGAAAACGTTAACAATTCCCATTAAGTGAATAATGTACATACATAAGTGTACAGTATATCAATATATTGTAAAATTTAAGATGAGTATAAAGTTCAAGTCTACCTTAATACATCTGCAGGATTAACAATCTGTTTTATTTATTTACTTTATTACAGGTACTTACATAGCGCCCTCAATTTATGCAGCGCTTTACATATATTTTTATACATTCACATTAGTCTCTGCCCTCAAGCAGCTTACAATCTAAGGTCCCCAATGCACATTCATACATACACATACTAGGGCCAATTTGGACAGGATCCAGTTAACCTACCAGGATGTCTTTGGAGTGTGAGAGGAAACCAAAATATCCAGAGGACACCCATGCAGGCACAGGGAGAACATGCAAACTCCAAGCAGGTAGTGCTGTGGCTGGGATTCGAGCAGAAGACTGCTGCTAGGTCGAAGTGCTCTTTTTACTTTAAAATACTAACAAACATTGAAATACAAAAAAAGCATTTTTCCTTAAAGTACATTGGAAAGATCAAGATAATTAGCAATGCATGTAGATGTAAGTCTAATCCATTTTAATGTCAAATCGTCCCTAAGCAAGATGTAATGTTTTACCATTACCCACACATTTACATCTAAAATCTCTGTTAGGCTTAGTTTTGAAAAGGTAAAATTTTAGTTTTGTAAGGCATTTGATTGTGGCACCACAGCCACTTGTTTCAGCTAAATAACATAATCTCACTAGGTTCTGAGCACCAGGGGAAAGTAAAGTTTGGAATTCTAGTAAATAAATCATTTTATTGACTGCACATTGTGTAGGTGTTTTCGGTCTCTACAGCATAAAATATGAAATGCATAAGCTTATATATATATATATATATATATATATATATATATATATATATATATATATATATATATATATATATATATATATATATATATATATATATATATATATATACACCCACTGGAAAACTCCTCATACTTTAAAACAAGAGAAATGATTGCAGTACAGGAGGGGGTAGGCACATTCCCCCGATAGATAAATAGAAATAAAAACCATACAAGCATATATTAGGTTCACAACCACAGCAGTGTTGTAGCACTCAAAGCATTATATAAACAAAGCGGTGAGCGCTTTGACCAAAGCCTACAAAAAGGGACATTAAAGCTTCGCGCACACGCAATGAATTTCCGCCGACCGGTCGTCCGTCTTTTGTCCAGAGTGGTGTCTGTTGGTTGGAATGTGCTCTAGACTGCACGACAGAATTCTACTTCAGAAGTGATGTCATGTGTTGGATTGCTTTCATCTCTGAGCATGCCTAGTCTTGCTCATAAGATTTTTCCCCATCGAAATCTGTACTAATGAGACTAAAATCGGACGTGTTTTGACGGTCGACAAAAATTATATAGCCTGCACAGGGTTTTTTCGGCCAAAAAGTCGGAGTCAGTTGTCGGAAGCACCATACTAACAAGCCGAAAATCGACAGAAATCCTTTAGGCACCTTTCACACTTATGCGACTTGTCATGCGATTTGGGACTGCAAAATCGCATGACAAGTCGTTCTCCATGATTTCCAATGAGCCCCATTCATATCTGTGCGACTTGAAGTCGCACCGACTTCAAAGTAGTCCCTGCACTACTTTTGGCATGATTTTGATGCGTTTTGAGTAAAAGACATTATAAGCCCAGTCAAACTCGCATCAAAATCGCGGCAAAAAGTCACGTCAAAATCGCGGTGAAGTCGCACAAGTGTGAAAGGGGCCTAAAAGGCCTGACATCCAACGGCAGTGCTTCTCACATCTGTAGCCAGTAGTTAGAACATTTATGCTGTTGAGCTTGGTTTTCCAAGACTTACAATTTCACCTTCTGGTAGCTATAAGGCTAATCAATTTCTCCTGAACTAAAGCCTTAAGAACATCCCATTCCATAAAGGGGCGAACTGAATGTTTATTATCCCAACAGAAAATTGTGCATTTACAGCTACAAGAAAAAGTATGTGAACTCTTTGGAATGATATGGATTTCTGCACAAATTGGTCATAAAATGTGATCTGATCATCATCATCTAAGTCGCAACAATAGACAATCACAGTCTGCTTAAACTAATAACACACAAAGAATGAAATGTTGCCATGTTTTTATTGAACACACCATGTAAACATTCACAGTGCAGGTGGAGAAAGTATGTGAACCCCTAAACTAATGACATCTCCAAGAGCTAATTGGAGTGAGATGTCAGCCAACTGGAGTCCAATCAATGAGATGAGATTGGAGGTGTTGGTTACAGCTGCCCTGCCCTATAAAAAAAACAAACGCACGCCAGTTCTGGGTTTGCTTTTCATAAGAAGCATTGCCTGATGTGAATGATGCCTCGCACAAAAGAGCTCTCAGAAGACCTATGATTAAGAATTGTTGACTTGCATAAAGCTAGAAAGGGTTATAAAAGTATCTCCAAAAGCCTTGCTGTTCATCAGTCCACGGTAAGACAAACTGTCTATAAATGGAGAAAGTTCAGCACTGCTGCTACTCTCCTTAGGATTGGCCGTCCTGTAAAGATGACTGCAAGAGCACAGCGCAGACTGCTCAATGAGGTGAAGAAGAATCCTAGAGTGTCAGCTAAAGACTTACAAAAGTCACTGGCAAATGCTAACATCCCTGTTAGCGAATCTACAATACGTAAAACACTAAACAAGAATGGATTTCATGGGAGGATACCACATAGGAAGCCACTGCTGTATGTTTACAGTTTGCACAAGAGCACCTGGATGTTCCACAGCAGTACTGGCACAATATTCTGTGGACAGATGAAAAAGTTGAAATTTGAGGCGATGGGAGTGGCAATGCCGCCGGCTCTCCTGTCACAGGTGACTTCGTCCTTGCCCTTCCGTTGGACTTCCGGGGCGCTGACATATCTGGGCACCCGTATTGCCCCTGACCTCTCCACCCTGTACGCCCTCAATTTTTCCCCATTGTTGGTTACCATCCGCCAGCTCCTGGCGGCGTGGTCCAAAGGTATCCACTCTTGGTTCGGACGATGTAACTTGGTTAAGATGTCGGTTCTCCCCAAGGTTCTGTACCTTCTTCAGGCTCTGCCAATAAGATTGCCGTCGCTGTTCTTTCGCCAGCTCCACTCCTTGTTCGTGCAATACATTTGGCGCTCCGGCTCACCGCGTATAGCTCGCTCCCTCCTGTCCCTTCCCAAGCGATGCGGAGGCATTGCTCTTCCCTATGTGACTAAATACTACCAGGCAGTCCATCTTAGCCGTCTGCTAGACTGGCGGCGTCATGGGGACAATAAACTGTGGGTACAGTTGGAGCATGCCCAAGCGCCGATTCCGCTTGGCGGCGCTCCGTGGTGTCGGGATTCCTGCCCGCAATCCCTGAAATCTCACCCGACTATCGGGGTTACTTTAGCGGTAACGGCCTCCCTCCTTTCCAACCCGTCTGTGTCCTCCCCTACCTCCCCTTTATTCCCAGTGCTGGGTAACCCAGCCTTTCAACCAGGGATTGTGGAAAAGCGATTCCTTTCTCTTTTGGCTCGGGATCGGGGCGCGGCCACCCATTTTCTACAGACGGACGGCTGGCCATCAATTACTCGCCTAACGGACTCCTCGGGTCCATATGCTCTGACTTTCTGGCAGGCAGCTCAACTGCGCCATTTCCTGCACTCTCTACCCTCGCCCGACCTTTTCTGCCGGGAACTTACGCCATATGAAGTTCTATGCTCTGGTGAGGGGACTCTTCCCCACACTTTATCGCAAACGTACACCATCCTGGTTACTCCTCCGGAAGACTTCACGCCTGCGTATATTTCCAAATGGGAACGAGACCTCCAATTGACGCTTTCGTCGGCTCAACGCGCTAATATTTATACCAGTGCTCTGAAGACCCCAACCTGCACGAAGTTGCAGGAATCTAATTATAAAGTGCTGACACGGTGGTATAGGGTTCCGTCTCTGCTGAGTGCCATGTTCCCGGGTACGTCTAACCTGTGCTGGCGGTGCCAGGAGGAATGCGGCACTTTACTGCACATTTTCTGGTCTTGCCCCAAATTACGGGACTTTTGGATGGCAGTGGGCTCTCTCCTACGGGACCTCACGGACCATACCATACCTGACACCCCAGCTTTCTACATCCTGCAACTCACCAGCATCCCCATGCGGAAATATAAAAAATCAATTGTGCCCCATGTACTGTCGGCGGCGAGGTCATGCATTCCACTTTATTGGAAGACTACACGGTCCCCCTCCATAGGGGACTGTATGCGCAGACTGGAAGACATCAACAAGATGGAGGACCGGACCCTCACGGCGCTTCATAAGCGAGAAAGATATGAGAAGACTTGGGGGTACTGGAATGTGTTTCTCATCTCTGATAGGGGAAAAGCTTTGATGTGCCCTTGAGGCCCCGCCAAATTGTCGTCCTTGCCTGGGGGACCGGTCCAGGTGCGGCACCCGCTGTCCCCCCGCCCCCTCCCTGTCTATTCCTCCCCCCTCCACTTCCCTCTTTCTCCTTCTCCCCTTGTTCTCTCTTTTCCCTAGATCTCATTCATGCAGCTTCGCTCTCCTCCTTCTCTGCCCTCCCCTGGCTTCTCGCCGCCATACTGCTCGGCTTTCCTACCTTTCATTTTATTTTCTTTACTCATCCAGTGTAACCGAACGTCCTCCACCTGTGGGGGCTTGTTTTCTCCCCATTCGGTGCTGTTAACATATGCCTTGTTGACTGCTAAATGCCTTACTATTCACTATATTGAATGCTACCTGTGGTTTAAGTTGATTGACCCACCGTAGTGGGACGCACTGTAGATGTGTTCTCCTCTGTAGTCTTTTTCCTGCCTACGAGGATTTCCATTATGCAATTGTTTTTCTCATGATACTGCCTCCTCTGACACACCACTATGTATGGTGAGAAGTTTGTGCACTATGGTTGTTTTATGTGTGACATGCTGTTATCCCCTTTGTCTTTTGTATTTTAATAAACTTCATATTTGAAAAAGAAAAAGTTGAAATTGTTTGGAAGAAACACACAACACTATGCGTGTCAGAAAAGAGGCACAGCACACCAACATCAAAACCTCATCCCAACTGTGAAGTATGGTGGTGGGGGCATCATGGTTTGGGGCTGCTTTGCTGCATCAGGGCCTGGACGGATTGCTATCATTAAAGGAAAAATGGATTCCCAAGTTTATCAAGACATTTTGCAGGAGAACTTAAGGCCATCTGTCTACCAGCTGAAGCTCAACAGAAGATGGGTGTTGCAACAGGACAATGACCCAAAGCATAGAAGTAAATCAACAACAGAATGGCTTAAACAGAAGAAAATAGGCCTTCTGAAGTGGCCCAGTCAGAGTCCTGACCTCAACCCGATTGAGATGCTGTGGCATGACCTCAAGAAAGCGATTCACACCAGACATCCCAAGAATATTGTTGAACTGAAACAGTTCTGTAAAGAGGAATGATCAAGAATTACTCCTGACCATTGTGCACGTCTGATCTGCAACTACAGGAAACGTTTGGTTGAAGTTATTGCTGCCAAAGGAGGTTCAACCAGCTATTAAATCCAAGGGTACACAAACTTTTTCCACCTGCACTGTAAACGTTTACATGGTGTGTTCAATAAAAACATGGCAACATTTCATTCTTGTGTGTTATTAGTTTAAGCAGACTGTGATTGTCTATTGTTGTGACTTAGATGATGATCAGATCACATTTTATGACCAATTTGTGCAGAAATCCATATCATTCCAAAGGGTTCACATACTTTTTCTTGCAGCTCTATACTAGTGTGGTCAGGGATGGGTTTCAATCAATGCCGATTTACTTTCCAGATGTGTTTTATATACAAGTCAGAAGCCTTAAGTCAGGGTTTCTCTACCAGGGATCCTCTAGAAGTTGCTAGGGGTTCCTTGAGAAAAAAGCAATTTCTGCCTCTCAGATAACTTCCCACTGACACCATTGATTGTGTTAGCTATCTGTAAGGGGGGTGATCTATAGCTATCTATAAGGGGGTAATTATCCTCAATGATCACAGGTGTAAGGAGCATTCTTTCCACTGACCATCACACTAATGTATCATGAGTTGTAGATATAGTATTAGTAGGAATTCCCTGAGAGGGAAAGTTATTTCAAGGGTTCCTCTGTGTTGAAAAGGTTGAAAAGGGCTGCCTCAAGTTGTAAAATTAAGGGGGCATGGCTGGAGAGGTCCCTGGCGGCATAGGACCTATGCATATGGACCTACCTACATAAGGCAACAAGACACTCCATAAAGCCAGGTCCTTTCTCAACAAGGTCATATGTGTAGGTGAAAAACAAGATTGTGTTTGGCGACTTATCCTCCAAACATCCCACAGGTAGTAGGGAAATTATGTATCTGCTACTGTATTATCGGATTGTCCCCGAGTATCATATTTGTCTAATGTGGGATTCAGATAATTGTTAACGTTCCCAATTACAAACATTAGGCTCATCTGAGGGGAACATCAGTAGTTCTTTACAAATTAAAGGAGAATAAGGTAGAGAGGGTGTGTATACATATTCGCTAACAAGAAAACAGGCTACCCACCATACATTTTAAGAAAATATATCAACCCATGGGGTTCCGCACAACCTGTCTGCAGAAAAACCCAACAGTGTTGTAAATCGGGATCCTAAATCCCTGGAAGTATGAGTCGAGTGAAACTGGAAATGTATTTTGTATCCTTTTAGGGTAGGAGACAGTTTCAGTAGTGAGATATGTTTCCTGCAAATAGATCACTGACTGATAGGAGGAGGTATAGGCAGAGGGCTAAAAAAAAACACCTGTCTTTAGGTGAAATCTCCTCGACCCCCCACATTCCGGGACACCATCATATTGAAATTAGACATAATATAATAGTGCAATGTATCACAGGAAATAAAACAAGTATATAAATAAGAGTGGGAACATCCCACTCCAAATTGGATAACAGTTGGGAACATGAAGTAGTCCATGACAAATCAATCTAAACAGATCAGGACTTTAAAAAAAAAAAAAAATCTAAAATCTTCTGGTGAAACAACAGTTTAACAGTTCTAAACAACCAAAAAGATAAATTTGCTTGTAGGAGCATCTACTGGGCATTGAAAAGATAGCAAGATACCCAGAGTGACAGCTTGGCAGCAGAACTATATTGCTGAATGTAAAGTTTAGAGTTCAGTCATATGAAACAATGGTCCTTCCATCGTCAGCAAGCTGCACGCATATATTAATTGACAATTGGTGGTGTTCATGTAAACAGTTAAGTAGCAAGTGCATTTGAAAAGGGTATCTCGTTGGTTGTCTTGGGCTACCATCTGTAATTTAGCAGGATATATGGTTGTGTAAGATATATCATGTTTGCAAAGATGTTTCTTTATTCCTGAATAACTGATATGTTGAATTTGGACCTTCAAAGAGAAGTCTGGGAATAGACATTCCTCTACATCCTTATAAGGGGAAGGGGAAGATAGGGCGCTTCTGAAAGACCTTTCTTCCAGTGATTTTTACTAAACATCAGGCTTCCAACCAATGAAAGTAGCAGCATGAGGGATAAAATGGATAGAAGCAGGCATGTCACTTGCAGCAGAGGAGAAGCAACTCTAATAAAAGATTAGAAAAGGAAACAGAAGGCGCTTCTACGTGCAGCATTCCACAGTATTTAGTAAAACATCAGTTAAAAACACTTACAAGATCCACGATAAATCAGGCATGTGTGTCAGTATAATCCCATCCTTGCTTAATCCTCCGCCTCTAGGGGTGAAAGAGCTGATCATCAGCTGCATAAGAAGGAGAGAAGCGAGCAGGCCAGATGGCCGTACGGCTTCCGGAACCATGCCGCAACGCACAGGACCAGAATTGAAGTCAGGCATGGCGGTGACGCATTTCGGGGTCGGACGAAGGAGTGATCCGTGCCGTTGGCTCCCGCTGCTGTCAATCAAACTCAGTTAGTCAATCAAGATAGAGAGGGGAGGGGCCAGATGGCAGCTCAGAGTCAAAATGGATACACGGAGCTGCAGTTTGGCTGGAGGTGCCCCTATAGCAAGCTGCTTGCTGTGGGGGCACTCAATAGGAAGGAGGGCCAGAAGCTCCTAGCCAGGGACCTGAGAAGAGGAGGTTATGGGATGCCCTCCACTGCACAGAGGTGGTAAGTATAACATGTTAACAAGACTTTTGTATCACTTTAGGGTAAAAATAAAAAAAACCTTATGCCTTTAGAACCACTTTAACCATTCAATAGCTCAGCATCAGCTTTTGTTTTACAATACACAAAGTGGTGCATAACAAGACAAGCATTTTACACTAAATAATAGACACAATAAAAGTATGGCAGTCATTTTATATAGTTACACAGCAAGACTCTAGTGCAGAATATTAAAATGAATTGTCAAGCAACACCACTGCCATAAGGAAATTGTTTCGGAAAGAAATATTGAAGAACTGTCCTTGTGAGTGGCATGAATATTTAACTGCTCTCCCTATTTAATGAAATAACATATGGTAATAAAGAAGGTGCAGAGGATTGTGACAGATGTATTTGAAGGCTGCAAAAAGGTCTGGTGCCCTAGGCTTATTAATGACAAGACAGAACATGGGAATGCATCTGAAGTTTATCTTCTGATCAATACAAAATAAAATGCAGACAGACTTAAAACAATGCAAACTCTACTGACTACTAATAAGCCAACTCCTAATAAATGACTTCAAAAGATGAATAAGGAGGGGCCCAAAAACCTTACATGACCTCTACCCAATATGATTTCATCCAGAAAACGAGATAAAGTGGTTCTGAGACCATCTATGTGGTACACTGGAAAATACACAAGGAGGTGAAAAAAATATTAACCTGGCTGAAAATATTCAGCCAAACTGATGGAAGGTAAGAGCGGGACCCCACTGTCCAATCAACACGTATACTGTTTTTAGATCAAGAACTGGGATAGGCCCACATTGGAGTAGCATTGTCACATGGGAGCGTTCAAACAGTGCTCAGCCCTCTGTAAGGGCTTGTTTACACTAGCTTTGCTGTCTCTTCAGACCTTCAGAGTGCCGGAAAATGACGTCATCGCGGCTCCGGCCACTCACAGCGCCGGAGCCGCCGAACCTGGAAGAGACGCCGAGGGATCATGTCAGCTCCCACAGAGGTGCCCGGGGGTCCGTGTCGGGGCTTCGTTCTAAGGTAAGTATTTCATAATGAGCTAGTATGCCTTTGTCTTGCAGGGTTTTTTTTTTTTTTTCATACTACTGCTTTAAAAACAACATGCCATACTTACCTGCTCTGTGCAGTGGTTTTGCACAGAGCAGCCCAGATCCTCCTCTTCTTGGGTCCCTCTTAGGCACTCCTGGCCCCTCCCTCCTAACAAGTGCCCCCACAGCAAGCAGCTTGAATGCATGAAGATAAAAAAAACTTCTGACTTTACAAACACTTGTAGTTCCACTTTAGCTAGATCTTTGTTAATCAGTGCCACCAAATGCCTTCTTTTACAACCTGTACGTCCACAGCCTAATCGAAGAAAGCTAAAATAAGCAGTAAAATATTTTTACTTTACGTCAGGATATTTAAAATTAACGTGTCTATTACTAAAACATTTTAACATCTATGTCCAAGACCTTCCCTGTTCAATGTCAACAGTAAAAAATACCTTTTCTTATTTTAAACACTTCGGCAAGTGTTATCTGTATTTTTATTTGCTTTGTTACATTTTTCAGAACAGTTTCTCATTTGTTTCAGATCTTTAAAGCATTCACCAATTTGTAACAGTTTAAAAACAGGAAACGAAGTAGGAGCTCCAGCAGAGGCGCTTTCAGTGTCTTCGCACTTCAAAGTGGCTCAAGCTCAAAAGCCCTTGCTGCTTCCTCCTGTTTTTCCTCCATGAATTTAATAGCAGGATGTACTGTGGTTTTCCCATTTTTCTAAAAATGCTGTCTTTCAAGGTATGGACAAAACAAAATATCATACTTCATGATATTCTTTCAACATTGATAGCAGACGTGGTTGAAGATGTTCCAAATAGTTTACTATCACAAGATACACAGGTAGAAATAAGGGCACAATGTCTGGAAAGATCTTCACAAAATGCATGTCAGATGAGCCAAGCGTGTATGTTTATACTTAAAAGCTGAACACCAGGAATTCAGCCACTTCGCAAAACATGCTGGCTTACTATAGGTTAAAAGCAGAGCTCCACCCTAAAAGGGAATGCTCCATTTGTTCGCACCCCCCTCTCCACTGCCCCATTTGGAACTTTTTTTTTGGGGGGGGGGGCATACCTGTCAAAACCAGGTACCAGCTCCCAATTCTGGGTAAGATGGCCACATAACGATTGCGGCGAGCTACAAAAGAAGGGGGGAGGCGGGAGGAAAGGGGGAAAAGAATACGCAAGAGGAGTGTTTTTCTTGCTTTTATGAATATTATACATATTCTGTATAATGTGAAAATCAACTATATATATATATATATATATATATATATATATATAGTATAAATATATATATATATATATATATATATATATATATATATATATATATATATATATATAAAAGTGCAGCGTGACCCGTGCATGTGCACTAGGAAACAGGCTGTGAAGCCGCAAGTCTTGGCTACCCGTTTCCCTTAGTGAAGATGTTGGCGCCTGCACCCACAGCCGATGGACGAATCAGCTAGAGGTGCCGACATCATGGGATACCTAGACAGGTAAGTGTATTTTGTAGCTGCTGACTTAATTTTTTTTTTTTTTTTTTGACATGCTGGAACTCCGCTTTAACTCCAGTAAGAGGCATCCCACCTCATGTACTTATCTCTTTTATTTACAACTGACAGTTTTAATGTGCACTGGGAGTACAGCTATCACTATATTCCCAGCACTGACAGGAGCAATGCTGCTTTCTCGCACAGTAGCCACTTTGCCCGCCACAGCAGCCACTTTGCTTTGCACACATCCTGCACCTGCCCTTCCCCTCCAGGAGATTACTCCCGCCCACCTCTGTGCTCATGTACAATGTCAATGAACATCATTCTCCGTCAATACACAGCCAGGGTCTTCCTCGATTTATACCTTAACTTCTTCTTGCATAGATTGTTAATTTGGCAGAGTGTGCAGAAGCTGAGCAATCAAATAACAGCCTATGTGGAGCAGAGCTGTAGTATTGAAAACAGGAGAAATGTGTCCCTGAAAGTCTGTAATTCTTCTCACCATACACTGGTGAAAAGGTGTGGCCACCATTATACACCTTATATGAACCAGTCATACTTTCAGTGCCCTTAATTATTAACGGCATCCCAAAACGCAGGAGAAAAAACACATTTGGCTGCATGAAAAAAAAAAAAAAAAAAAAACAACAAACAGAGCGTCAAACAAAGCATAACACGCAGTAAAAAAACGTGCAAACCACAACATCCTAAAAATGTCCCATCAGCCACTTTGCAACGTGTAGTGCAGCCCAATGAAGTCAATAGGCTTCCCTATGTGTGTCGCAGGAAAAATAGCTTTCGCTAGGTGTGAATAGGCCCCGAATGTGAAATTGGTGTGTTTAGACGAGATAAATGAGACTCCATTCACACCTGCTCATTTCTGAACACATGGCAAACTGCACAGACAACAGGAATCATGCTCATGTTGCCATTAACCACTTAAGCCCCGGAGGATTTTCCTGCTAAACGACCAGGGGGTATTTTGCGATTCGGCACTGTGTGACTTTAACAGACAATTGCGCGGTCGTGCGACGCTGTATCTAAACGAATTTGGCGTCCTTTTTTTCCCACAAACAGAGCTTTCTTTTGGTGGTATTTGATCACCCGTGCGATTTTTACTTTTTGCGCTATAAACAAAAAAAGAGCGTACATTTTGCAAAAATAACAATATTTTTCACATTTTTTTATATGAAATTCCCCAAAAAAAAATGTAAAAATCAAAATTTTTTAAAATTTTCGGCCAATTTGTTTTATGCTACCTATGTTTGGTAAAAAAAAAAAAAAAAAAAAAAAAAAAAAAAAAAAAAATCGCAAAAAGCGTATTTTGATTGGTTTGCGCAAAAGTTATCGTGTTTACTAACAAAGGGAAAGATTTCTGTCATTTTTGGTGGTTTTTTTTTTTTTAACGTGTAATGGCGGCGATCTGCGATTTTTTTTGCGGTACTGCGACATTGGGGCGGACAGATCGGACCCTTGACTGACACTTTTGGGGTTACCAGTGACATTTCTACAGTAATCAGTGCTATATATATGCACTGTTACTGTAAAAATACACTGGTAGTGAAGGGGTTAACTTTATTTGGGAGGGAGGGGCTGTGTGTGTCCCTAGGGGCGTGCTTTCTACTGTGATTGGCTGTGGCTTGAGCTGTAAGGACACTGATCAACGGATCTACATAGTAGATCCATGTGATCAGTGTTTTTACAGCGAGGAGAATGACAGGTGGCTTGTTTACACAAGCTGCCTGACATTCTCCCTCTCCCCCGCCGATCGCCGAGTGACCGGCGGACATCGGGTCCGCTGATCACACGCGCGCAGGGGGGGGGGGCCATGACCGCGCGGGCGCGCGCTCGCTCCCCAGAGCCTCACAGGCGAGCGACGTAGACCTACGTCACTCTGCCTGTGAGGGGCTGACTGCCGCAGTAAATATACTGTGAGCAGTCGGCAAGCGGTTAAAGTGGTTGTAAATGTTGAGGGTTTTTTACCTTCATGCATTCTATGCAAGGTAAAAAAAAAAACCCTCAGTGTATGGCTCATCCCTCCCTCCACCCCCCAATACTTACCTTAGCCTGATCCAGATCCCATGATGCACAAGAGCAGAGGCTCTCCCGTTCTCTCCCTCCTCATTGGCTGAAACACAGCAGCGTGAGCCAATGACTCCACTGCTGTCAATCACAGCCAGTGAGCAAGGGGTGGGGCAAGCTGCGTTCTGAGAGACTTATGGACACATCGAGGCAGCTCGAGAGTGAGTACACACAAATGACCCCATAGCAAGCAGCTTGCTCCAGGGGCACTCAGCAGGGGGGAGGAGCCAGGTGTGCCAGCGAGCGACTTAAGAGAGGGATTGAGTCTGCTCTGTGCAAAACCATTGCAAAGAGCAGGTAAGTATAACAGGTTTGTTATTTTTTTTAAATACAAGCTGAGCTTTTACTAGTAGTACCAAAGTTGATCGCTCAATAAACTTGGGTACATTCAGCCTGCCCATACATGGTTCTAATCTTGGCCAGTCCATGCTGAACTGGCCAAGATTCAAACTGTCTATGGCCAGCCTAAAGCTCAGCTAAAAAAAAAAAAAAATATATATATTTTATTTCAATATAAGAAAGGTGGCAAAAAGGAGGAGTCTGGTTTCGGCTTATCACTGGGGGATAAACAGCAAACAGGCATGTAACAGACATGAGACAGTCATTGGATCCACCTAAGAACAATCCAGTCACTTTTTTATCCCTGGGTACCTTAGGACACGGTTTGTACATAAAAGTCTAAAAAGCTTCCCTATCTTTAGCAATTAGTCTGAATATCCTTTTCAACTTCAAATACAGAATGGAAGAATAAGAGGTTGTCCGTACTACAGAATATTTTTTTTTTTTTTCCTTCTTAAACACAAAGAAAAATACAGCACTCGATGTATTAGGATGGGATAGGTATTCCAAATATGGTTTAAAAAATACCCAGATTAAAAGGATGCACAAAGCAGGGATATCAAACAATGGAAATAGTCATGGGGGTGGACAGCAGAGGTTAAAAATAAAATTGTGATCTCGACTTAAAGAACACCTAATGAGGAAGTCTTTACTAACATTCTCATTTCTACATGCTATTGTGCATACAGTGAGTCATTCACAGCAAGGAGCACTAGAAGTGACATCATTTCACCATTGTAGGTGCGGTGCACAAAGTGTATAAGATATTCCGTTCAACATTGTATCTGCATTGACTGACAAAATAAGCTGTGATGAGCCACACGTCTTCTTTACGAGTTTGTAAATAAAAGACAGACAGATATCATAAAATACCTGTCCCGCCAACAACCTTTTTTCAAGAGCTAGAATGACAGGAGAAACCTGCATACGAGACACACCTGGAAATGTACACTACTGTTAAAAAGTTTGGGGTCACTTCGAATTGTCCTTATTTTTTTAAAGAAAAGCACAGTTTTTTTTCAAAGAAGAGAACATTAATTTATTCAGGAATACAGTCTAGACATTGTTAACATGGTAAATGACTATTCTAGCTGGAAAAAGCTGATTTTTAATGGATTATCTACATAGGTGTACAGAGGCCCATTTCCAGCAATCATCACTCCTGTGTTCTAATGGTACATTGTGTTAGCTAATCGTGTTAAAAGGCTAATTAATGATTACAAAAACCTTATGCAATTAGGTTAGCACAGCTGAAACCTGATGTGCCGATTAGAGAAGCTATAAAACTGGTCTTCCTATGAGCTAGTTGAGTATCTGGAACATCAGCATTTGTGGGTTTGATTATACTCTCAAAATGGCCAGAAAAAGAGAACTTTCTTCTGAAACTCGACAGTCTATTCTTGTTCTGAGAAATGAAGGCTATTCCATGCGATAAATTGCCAAGACCCTGAAGATTTCCTACAACGATGTGCACTACCCCCTTCTGAGAACAGCACAAACAGGCTCTAACCAGAATACAAAGAAGTGGGAGGCCCCGGCAAGAGGACAAGTACATTAGAGTCTCTAGATTAAGAAATAGACGCCTCACAGTTCCTCAACTGGCAGCTTCATTAAATGGTACCCGCAAAATGCCAGTCTCAACATCCACAGTGAAGAGGCAACTCCGAGATGCTGGCCTTCTAGGCAGAGTGGCAAAGAAAAAGCCATATCTGAGACTGGCCAATAAAAAGGAACAGATTAAGATGGACAAAAGTACACAGACATTGGACAGAGGAAGATTGGAAAAAAGTGTTATGGACAGACAAATCTAAATTTGAGGTGGATCACACAGAAGAACATTTGTGAGAAGCAGAACAAGTGAACAGATGCTGGAGGAGTGCCTAACGCCATCTGTCAAGCATGGTGGAGGTAATGTGATGGTCTGGGGCTGCTTTGGTGCTGGTAAAGTTGGAGATTTGTACAAGGTAAAAAGGGATTTTGAATAAGGAAGGCTATCACTCCATTTTGCAACGCCATGCCATACCCTGTGGACAGCGCTTGATTGGAGCCAATTTCCTCCTAAAACAAGACAATGACCCAAAGCACAAAGCTGGTATTCTGTCTGTAATGGAGTGGCCAGTGCAGTCACCAGATCTCAACCCTACTGAGCTGTTGTGGGAGCAGCTTGACCGTATGGTATGTAAGAAGTGCCCATCTAGCCAATCCAACTTGTGGGAGGTGCTTTAAGAAGCATGGGGTGAAATTTCTTCAGATTATCTCAACAAAATTGACAGCTAGAATGCCAAAAGGTCAGCAAGGCTGTAATTGCTGCAAATGGAGAATTCTTTGATGAAAGCAAAGTTTGAAGCACAAATTTATTATTTCAAAGAAAAATCATTATTTCTAACCTTGTCAATGTCTTGGCTATATTTTCTATTCATTTTGCAACCCATTTGATGAATAAAAGTGTGAGTTTCCATGGAAAACATGAAATTGACTGGGTGACCCCCCAGACTTTTGAATGGTAGTGTAAGATGTCTCAATGACGCTGTGGTAGGGCTGGAGGAAAGAACCAGAGATCTCTACAGGGGGATCAACCAACACTTCCAAAAAATTTGTTTGGTTAAGGGGATTCTCTGGGCACCTTAGCTCTTGAAAATAGAAAAATTAAAAGCATGGCCAGGGAGACAGGTAAGTAGATCATATGTGTATAATTTAGGGTCATTTGCAAAAAATATAAAAAAAAAAAAAAAAAAAAAGACGATTTTTTTTAAATGCAGGGCACTGCCTCCCATTTTGCCCTTAAATAGCTGAACACGTTTTGCTATTTTTCACATATAGTCATTAAAATCTGAAAAAGATTCCCCAGCAATACAGTACATATTCCGAAAATGCATGGTCTATGTAACTAATAAAAGTGTGCCATTTATTTTGTTAGCTCATAACAAAAAGGTTTGTAAAGTCTAACAATTTGTTTTCTTTAAAAAAATTAGCCACAGACGGAGTAGAAAATGTTTTCCCATGCCAGCACCCCATCATGAAACCTCAAGCCCGCTACACACAGGTAGTTTTTTGCTTTAGACTCAGCAGGCTGAAGGAAAAAAAAAAGAGAGGAAACCGCAAAGAGCTTGCTGTACAAACTATGCAATGTTAGTACAGCAATCTCCTGCCACTGAGCTATTGTGTTCTGATGGGAGGGGGGGGGGGAACCAGAACACACCGGTCAGTGCTCATAGCCAATGATCGGATGCCACTCTTTCACTTTTCCAGCATGTCTATTTGACAGAAGCTAGACGTTAGGCTGGCTTCTGTAAGACAGGCTGCTTTACCCACTAGCCGAATGTCAGCCGGTTTCTGTTGAACCAGCAGATAATGGACGATATTTGGCCTGTGTGTACCAGTCTTCACACTCTATGTGTGGAAACAGCAATCTGTTTGACACGCTCCTGGCTGAGTCAAAGCCAGCAGGGAATATGAGTGTTGCTCACTGCAGACCTCTAATATGAAACTTCTGCCTCCTCACAAAGAGCAAGAGGCCTAATCTGCAGCAGCTGGCAAAGGACAGACTTTTCCACACAGGCTGTGGCTGCTTTAAAAAGTACAATAAAATATACATACAAGCAACACTGGTTAAAGTAAAACCACAATTGTATGAAAAATGTTAATCAAAGCCCAACATGCAAGAGGGTAATCCAGGGACTGTACGCTCTGTACAGAGCTCTGTGTTGTTTACCAACACAGTTATTTCTTTGTTCTTGGGCTGGTTGGAAACCAGATGTCTCACACATTAATCCGGAGGTGTAAGGTGGATTTATTTCTTAATTCACCCAATTCTGGACATGGTTATTGAAGGTTCTTACCTGCTGGCTGATTGAAATCACGGATGTTCCCATTTACCATCTAGGAGCTGCTAGGTTGAGTGATCCTTTAAATCCCCCACTGCAGTATTTGACCGTGAAGGTCCATACTTGTCGGTAAGCGTCAGTGTGTGGTGGAGGCTCTATGTCACTACTCTGCAGTTTCCAACACCTGGGTGGAAGTTTGTACTCTTAAATTTCCTGGATTACCCTCTTGCATGTTGGGCTTTGATGAACATTTTTCATACAATTGTCTTTTTAATTTAACCAGCGCTGCTTGTGTGTATATTTTATTGCCAGTGTTTTAAGCTAGCTGCTGGTGTTAAGCAGGTTTATTTGCATTTATGCTTTAGAAAAGTAAAAAAAAAAAAAAAACCCTGTAAAGCCAGCCATAATGGATCGAGGTTTGGCCAGTTCAGCATAGACCTGATGAATTTCGATCCATGTATGGGCAGGATGTTCACAGGTCGACTTATGAACGACTAGCCTGTTGGAAAAATGGAGGCAGGAGGCATGGAGAGGAGTGGCTTCACAAGAGGGAGGTAACAGAGGAGCGGCTGTACAAAACAGAACAGCATGGAGAGGAGTGGCTTCACAAGAGGGAGGTAACAGAGGAGCGGCTGTACAAAACAGAACAGCATGGAGAGGAGTGGCTTTCGCAAGAGAGAGGTGGCATGCCACTTGTAGCTTACTCTATTCAGAACCACTTGATTAATCTGTTCAGTGATAAATCACTAGAGATTATTCAGAAATAGAAATGTAAGTAACACAATTCATCAATTTATATTTTCCTGTTTAGTTCTAACCTACACACACTGACTGCCAACAAGTGGTTACATTTCTCAGTAACAAGATATTTCAAATTCCAGTGTAGCCAAGCCTCAATACTGTACTGCTGTACTAAAGTTGAGCTTCAGGAATTTTTTACTTTTCTGATTCTGCTCTGTAGACGGCCTCATTCAGAAACACAAAAAAATTGCTGCTTTCAGGGACGTTTCGCATTTTTTTCCCACCTCTGAACACATCTGCATGAACGCATCTGCACGGAAAAAAGGCAGTTAGGCATTCCTAGAGAAGAGTGGTTTTTGTGATTAGTTTATGCGTAAACGTGCATACATACTCCTAGAATGCACATAATAGTGCCTTTATGTGCGCTAATTTATTTTAGTAGCTAGAATACATGAATACTCTAGCCAAAAGAATATGCTTCAGCTCAAACACTTCTAAAGCCATACATACAATAAACGCGAATACACTTATGGGAAAAAATGCGAGTTTAGAGGCATTTTTCTGCCAACTTCTGGCAGCAAAAATGCCTCTAAACTTTATACACCCGTGTGCATAAGGCCTAAAGGATTTGTCTGTAATGATAGTAATACTAGGTCCTGCTTGGTGTTGTGTAGTGTAAAAATTATAACTTCAATGTCAGATGCTATCGTCAGTGCCCCTCTTTGGGCTCTCATACATAGTGTATTTTCTGCTCAAAGAATTCAAGGCTTTCTGTGAATGGACAAGGGGGAGAAAACAACAATCTCCTCTTGTCCATTCTTAAAATGCCTTGTATTCCGAAACAGAACACAAGGCTTTTTGTAAATGAGTAAGGGGAGAGGATGGGGAGACTACATGACATGATACCCACACTGTATAAGAGCTAGATCGCTCATTCATAGAGAAAGAGGCAGGAAGCAGGACATAGGATTATCATGATTAGGGTTAACCCCTTTGCACAGATGCACTGTTGGCATACAGTTGTACCATTCTTCTCATATAATATTGTCATGCTAAAAAGACAGGTAAAGAGCATGCCCTTTTCTGAGCAGCAACATTTCTAACCACAACTTGTAATTCAGGTTAGTATCTCACTAGCAAAAATGAGGGTAATGACTATGGAAGCTGCAAGTATAACAAACAGGTGGGAAACACCAGCTCCTATATTTTTTTTACAGAAATTTCTATGTAAGAACTTCATATTGGAACATTGGCTTAAACAACTGCCATGAATAGTTAAAGTTACTCATAAGTCCTGTTTCCTTATGGCAGTGTTTCTCAACCGGGGTTGCGCAGCACCCTGGGGTGACGTGAGGAGTCCTCAGGGCTGCCGCAGCCACAGCCCGATCTGAGCAATCCTGGATCCTCCGTTAACTCCTGTGCTATGTGAGGCAGAGAGCTCAGCCCGCACCTCACCTGCTCTCTGCTCTTTTCTGTACGCTTACTGGCAACACAGAAAGCTGAGCTGGCTGCCCAAACTGCATCCTACCCACCGATTAAGTCATCGGTTGCCAAGGACTTGCCAGCAAGAATAAAGATCATGGCTAAGCTCGCTACCTCCTCTAAACCCAGGACTTTACAGCATTCTGTGCCTTATTCAGCACAGGAGCTAACAGAGGATCGCTCAGATCTGAATGTGAAGGAAGAAGAATAGCTGGGGTGGAGAGAAAGCACAACCCACACCTCCTCCTGGCTCTCTCCCCCCTTGTTGCTGCTGTCACTACTGTAGGGACAGACTTTTCATTAGGAAGAGCGGGGACTAGGGGAGGGGGGGGTTGTGCTAGTTGGAGGATTTGGGAACATGTGGGGAGGTTGTGCTAGGAGAGGGGATTTTGAAGGAGTTATGCTGGGAGAGCGATTTGGGTAGGGGACGTTGTGCTAGGAGGAGGGATTTGGGAGAGTTTGTGCAAGGAGAGGAGATTGGGGGGGATTTGAGGGGGGGGGGATGTTACAACCTACAGATGACTGAACTCTGCCTCACAGAGTACATTTTAGAGCTTGTTTACACCAGGCCCAGTGTGGTAATGTGCAAAATATCATCTTTTCCCGTACCGCACAAACATGTGCTGACTTTTGCAGATGTGCGTGGGTGCCAATAATTCTTAATGACAACCCCACAAATCTAGCAAACGCGCCTACATTTGTGTGTGCTAAAACGCATGGTACCGAAGTACCGTGTGTTTTGGTGCTGTGAAATTTTAAAAACCATGGCAGCACCATTTGGCGAGTTTCACACAGATAGAGCCGCTCATTACAATAAAACAAAAAAAAAAAAACGTATGGGACATATGGGAATGGGCAAGAAAAAGTGTACACTTAGATGCACTTACTGGTGTGAATGAGCATTCAGAATTGTGTGCAATTTTAAAGGGTGCCTTGACTGGAAAAAAAATTGAAAAACACCCCCTTATAGGCAGGGTAAGTACTTTTTACCAGAAATCTTGGCGGTTCTTTCATACACACAAATCAATGAATAAAGCTTACTGAGCTTTACTTTAAGAGAACAGAGGATGGGACAGGAAGAACAATTAAAACTCCCTACCTTCTCCTCTCAGTGACTTTATTTAACTCTGCTGTATAATTAAACTCATAGATTTCAGCTATAGTGAGATGTTATAAAGCAGTACCGGATAATTGCAAAGACCATTAATAAACCTTGCAGAAAGATAAAAGGATCTCATTTATTCCCCTGGATTACAAAAGATTGAAAAAATAGATCACTGCAACATGTTTTTATTAAAGTAAAAGGATATTCATCAAAACTGTAAATAATGAAAGAAATAAAAAAAACACACACTTTATTTCTTGAGTTTTCTGTTAAACAAAACAGTAAAGTTATCGTGCACAAAGGACCAACTTCCGTTTCCATTAAAAATATTCATGCGAGCATAGAGATTAAACTGTAATTTCCAAACCACAATTAGCAGAAGTGATTTGCTGATGTCAAAAACCCTCTCCCATTTTCCCCAGTGAGATTGCATGGCCACATAGAAATAATTTCCTTTAACATCTACTTTTTTAAAAAGAGCTGCATGGTATTGTTTTTTTAGATTTATACTTCCTTAGGTGGATGCAGCATTGGTGCAATGCTGCATCTGTCCCCCAGCGCCTCTGCACTGAGAACAGAGCGATCGAACATCGGCGATTGCTCAGTTCTGACCACTCCCCGAGCAGAGAGCGGCTGACTGTCAGTCAGCAGCTCTCTGTCCCCTCCTCGTCGGGTGTCATTCCAGGCACCTGGCAGATCTGGCTTCCATTGTCGCGATGACACGGTGCCTGAACTGACCTCGGACGTCAGCAGAGAGCAGACTTCAGCCCGCTCTCTTCTGAAAACAGGTCACAGGGATGCAGAACAAGTTGCACTCCTGTGATCCATAGAAGGAGCTTTGGCTGTACATCTCCTTTAACACCTCTTTTTTGTCCCATTTTATCATCTTACAGTAATAACTATACAAACAGGTTTTGAAGATACTTTAAGTGATTTTAAAGCCTTTATATTTTAGCAAGTTCTACTACTGAAATATAGACTAAGGGCCCATATACATCAGAATACAGTGTGGGAAACTCGCATTCTGTGCGCGTTTCCTGCACCATGTTCAAAACGCACTGGGTGTGCAATCTGCTGCGAGTGTCAATGTATTCCTAACAAAACTCCTTTTGCAGACCACAAATTCAGTGCGTTTGCTTGCACTGGATTGCATGGTACCGCAGTACCATGTGATCTGGTTGCAGTGTGCTAGGTGAAGAGTAAGAGAAAAGCTTGTTCTAGTAACATCAATGTTCACTAGAGCTGCACAATTGTTAAAAAAAAAAAAAAAAAAAAAAAAAAAAAAAAAATCGCAATTCAACCCCCCACACAATCTTAATCCAGCGTTTCTACATTTCATGTAAAAAGTGCAGGGCCGCTTAACAACCAATGACACATTCAGCTGTCAGAGCAGTGCCCCTGTTCACAGCTGTCAAAAACAAAAAAAAGCAGCCAGCAACTTTTAAGGACAACATAGCTCAACCTAAAGAGACAGATAAAAAGAAACATTGTATCTTCTCATCTGTCCTGTTTATTCATTTACAGATCAACGGGATGTACTTTTGTCTGCAAATAAAGTCAGTTTAAAGCAATTTTTTTTTTAAATTGCTCCTCGGCCTAACTCCTTATTAACCCTTAATTTACTCTAATCAGCCTTATTAACTCTTTATTCTCCTTCTCCATTTAATTATTATTTTCCTGATGATTTTTTTTATTATTATTTCTATTTTATAAAGGATTAAGACTAAAAACTTTTTTTTTTTTTTTTGTTTGCTTTGTTCATTAATATTCTTACACCTTTAACATATATTTACATGTTTCACATTGGAAAAAAATTAGAAACTAACATTTCTGTTGGTTACATGGCTGTATCCGGGCTGCTTCCTGACCCCTTGACATGCCACATTTGGCGTGTCATTTTTTTGGTGGGGGGGCAGGTACCTAGATTTGACAGGTACCCACTCATACTTCCGCTCGGGCCACCTAGGCAACTCGAGCAGAAGTTCTCCTCTCCCCCTCCCTCCCTGCAATCTTCTGGGACACATCACAGGTCCCAGAAGATTGCCCATCCACTCAGGATGCACAGCACCCAAGCCGCAAGCTGTCACAGCCGGGTGCCCACACTAGAGATGCCGCAGGGAGAAGGAGAGATCCGAGGCTCCCTCCCCGGCCGCATCACTGGACCCTGGGACAGGCGTGTGTTTTTTTAAAAGTCCGCAGCTATACTTTTTGTAGCGGCTGACTTTTAATAAACACAAAAACGGGTGGAACTCCTCTTTAACCAATTCTGGACCGCCCACCGCACATTTACTGCGGCAAGGTGGCCCGGTTGCACGAAGCAACATACCTATACGTCACTTCCTCTTCCTGGTCTGGGGCGCACGCACCACTGGAGACCTGCTCTCGCTGTGATTGGCCCTACCGATCGTTCCCGAGAAAGGTAGAACAGCAGTCTGCCTATGTAAATAAGACAGATCGCCATTCTGCCAGGGGAGAAGATAGAGATCTTGTGTTCCTGCTAAACAGGAACACGGATCTCTGTCTTCTCCCAGTCAGACCATCCCCCACGGTGTTAGCAAGCACCCACTAGGGACACATTTAACCCTTTGTTCGCCCATGTTAACCCCTTCCCTGCCAGTGTCATAAGTACAGCAATTTTTAGCACTGATCACAGTAATAATGTCACTGGCCCCCAAAAAAAGTGTCAGTTAGGCGTCCGATTTGTCTGCCGCAATCCCACTAAAAATGGCTGATCGCCACCATTACTAGTAAAAAAATAAAAATGCCATAAAAATATCCCATCGTTTGTAGACGCAATAATTGCGCAAAACAATTATATGCAAATTATACGCTTATTGGGATTTTTTTTTTTTTTTTTTACCAAAAATGTAGCGGAATACATATTGGCCTAAATTGATGAATACATTTTATTTATTTATTGGATGAGTTTTATAGCAGGGTGATCAAATACCACCAAAAGAAAGCACTATTTGTGGGGGAAAAAAAAGGACATTTGGGTACAGCGTCGCAGGACGACACAACGGTCAGTTAAAATAACGCAGTGCCGTATCTCAAGAAATAGCCTGGTGATTAAGGGGGTAAAACCTTCTGAGGCTGAAGTGGTTAATTGTAATTTTTTTTTCCATTTTTTTACACATTACATTTGATTGAAGCAAAGAGTAGGTCTTATTTTATTGCCACCTTGTTGAATAACCTAATGTTTAAGGGTTGTAAATCTTTAAAATAAAAAAAGTTCTTCAGAATCATGAGAGAACTGTGATCTTTATTCTAAAGAAAAAAATTGTGATTCTCATTTTATCCAGAATCGTGCAGCTCTAACGTTCACAGATTTATATCCAAAACAGTGTTCAAGTGACCAGTCACCGACATTAAGTGGATTCAATGCCCACTAGAACAAGAGGCTACCATTACAGCAGCATGTCAGCCTGCGTAAGAACAAGATAAAACGGTGCCTAAGTGACCAATCACCAACATTGTGTAAAATCAAAACTTACCAGAATAAATAGCTACCATTACAGCAGCATAAACACCTGAGTACATATGAACTCCAACAGGGATCAATATGGCAACTCACTCCCAGTGGTACATTCTGGTGTAATCTAGCGAAGGATAAATGAAGCTAGCCAAGAGCCCAAAAAGGAATGTCTCATAGTGTTGTAAACTTATTCACAACATAAAAACACTTACAAGTTGCCGCCGACCCAGGATCACGCAGCCGTGTGATGTCAGCACCAGAATCTCAGAGGCACTACATCCAATAAGACGTTATTAAGGGGTCGAAGAGGACATTGAAAGTCGCTATTTTAGTTGTAATAGGGATGTTGGCAAGATACAACACTATACAGAACTATCTTGTGCATTACACCAATGATGGGGTACAAATCTTTAGACTGACCCAAACAACATGGCATAATGCCTGCCGGTGACATCAACGAAGGGGCACTATTCTCTCTCTCCCCCCCCCCCCCCCAACATAAAAAAAATGGGGCAGTATTCCTCCCCGACATCAACAGTGGGGCACAATTCCTTCCAATGCCACCAATGATGGGGCGCTATTACCACCACTGACAGTAACAGTGGAACACAATTCTTCCCACTGATGCCAATGATGAGGCACACTTCCTCCAAGTGAAACCAAAAATAGGGCATAATTCTTTATAATAGCATCAACGATGGGGCATCCTCCCCTTGACCACTATGTGGGTCATTTATTCCCACTGACACAAACAATAGGGCCCTATTCTTCTAATATCGAAGATGGGGCATTTTGTACTACCACTGACACCAGGACATTTTCTACTACCCATTTGCCACAGTCCAGCCCCCCCCCCTAAAGTCTGAAGGACAGTAAACTGGCCCTTTGTTTAGAATGTTGGGAGACTCCTGACAGAGTAACCTTTTTCCTACTAAAATATCAGCTGTCACGAACATGCTTGTAAGCTTCTTGTCATACGGAAAAAGTATACTGCAATCCACCCAGGCAGTTAGGATATTCTTTTATTCAACCATGTCATAAAAAGTTTAAATACATTTAGCAAACCTTTCAAAGCAATGCTAAAAATATGGCCTTGATATTTTAGGCTTATTCATATGGGTAATGAGGCCCATCTATCATGAACGGGCGTTTTTTTTTCTGCCTAACTTTTTTTTTTTTTTAGCAACAGCAATGGCTTTCTCCATAGATACAGTGGATTGAGTGAGCGTAGGTACTCACCTGCTATTTTCAGGTTTATTAAGTGAAAATAAAAAGGAAAAAAGATTGCAAAAAAATAACGAATGCAGCCACCACATTCAAGGACTGGTAAGCATTGTGAATAGTCCCGCAGTCTTCTGGGACCTGTGACTTGTCCCAGAAGGCTGTGAGGAGGGGGAGGAGAACATCCGCGCCGATCACCTAGGCGGTCAGAGCTCCTGGCGTTAGTACAGCGATTTTCCCCACTGAGCTATTGTGTTCTGACAGTGGGATGACGCCCCCCCCCCCCCCAACACTCCATTCAGCGCTCTACGCCATTGGCTGAGAGGGCTGATCAGGAGCTGGTCGGCTGCTGGTTTTCCAGCATGCTCATGGCACAGAAGCCAGCTTCTGTTGGACCGAGTGCCTTGAACACAGGCCAAATGTCGGCATTCGGCACATGTGTACAGGGCTTAAGTCTAATTGAATACAAATTTTTACAGATGTTCATTGGTGACTGGTGCTCTTTTAGGTTACTGTGTCATGACCACAGATTAGTTCTAGTACAAAAAAAAAAAAAAAAAAAGTGGAAAGAATAAAAGCAGCAGTACATGGTTTATCCATACCTTTAATGATAGTGCAGCATTACTAACTAGTTACAGGAAAAACTCATCTCATCCTATTCCATTCTGCAGCTTGATGAAACAAATTTTGAATAGCAAAATACCTATGTAAACTGAGCAAGCAAGAAATTAAAAACAGATTGGCAGCATTTACATTAACTTCAAAGGTTTGGTATGTGTGTTCGGGTGTTTAGAAACCTGAAGTTTCCAGTTTAAAATGGGCAATTTGGCTAGTCTTGAAGATGTTGAATTACTGTATTAGAAAAGGACAGACAGCTCTTCATAAGAAAACAAGCGGACCTTTGTTCATTGGACATGACTAATACAAGACTTTATGTATGAACATCCAGACTGGTAATTTGGCAGCTGCAATTTTTGTAATTAAATGTTTGGAAGTTGTATACACATCTTGTAAAGTGTACAATACACACACACTATGAGCTTTAGGGTATAATCCCTGGTGGTAAGAATAATGAGGTGAGGGACTTCCCCCCTCAGATTTTAGCACTAGGCTGGCAGATCTACTGTACGACTACGCTTCACCAATAATGGAGAACAGGAGCAAACACAATAACTTGCACTCAGGTTTCCAGTCGTAGAAAAGGCTTGGGCATTAAGAGCTGAGGAATTCAAACATGAGATGTATGGACAAGTCTCTTAATAGCACACAACCCAGGGCACCACAGTTCTAGACCAGTGCGGCCCATAACTGAAAGCAATGTAAAAGCACAACACTGGGCACAAAGTCCTAGTGCATTATTTAAAGAAGAACTCCAGCTTTTCCTTTCCAAAACAGATGCATATAAATGAACCACAACCCCAGTGTCAGTCTGTGTGTAACTTACCTCATTTAGCTATTTATTGCAGCTTTCTGTGTCTGTGATGTCATCCCTTCTCCTGGCTGAATTTCAAAGTTCCCTGACTTCCTGTTTCTTTCCTTTTCCAGTCCTGATACTACATGTCCCATGATCCCTTGAGCCTCTGTACTTTCAGGAGCTCTATGGGTGGGTCTTAGGGTTACTGTGGGTGTTTCTGGGCCTTCATGTGAACAGTGGAAAGGTGTAAAGGTGTCACACCTCCTCCTGTGTCATTCCTGTCTTGCAGCATGCCAAAGAACAATGGCTTACTGCAAGACTACAGAGGGAGGCCTAAAGGAGGATATTATGAAGCAGTTTTTTCATATGTAAATTAATCGCTTCACAGAGAGCAGGGAGTGTGGGATCTGAGGGGTGGGACTCTCCCTGTCCACACTAGTCGGCATATTTAACTGGGCAGGATTTAATTTGTTTTTTATTCAATCCTGCCCAAGAGCAGCACAGCCAACTATCAGAACAGGCTGTATTTAAAATAGTTTTCTTCTGAATAATGTGATCTGTGATGTGGGACTTGGGAGGATCGGACTCTGCCACCACCAGAGCTGTGAAAGAAGTTACATAATTTGCAGAGGCTCAAAGAATACAGAGGGGAGTGTTTTAGGCTAGAGATGCAGCAGAAAGTGGCTGCGGATGGCATTTAGTCTACATTATGCTATACAGAATGTCACATGGTAAAGCCACAACTAAATCCAGAATATCAGGGGGTCTGCAGACACAAGAGCAACATAGTACAGAGCTATGATCTAAGCTGGGAATGATCATTTTATTCACTTCTAGTGAAAAGAAAGTTGGAGTTCAGCTTTACAAACTCCAGGAATGTATGCACATTTAAAAAAGTTTAACTAGGTGTAAATTTATACTTTTGCAGAGCATTCTCACAGCAGATGCATCTCTGCTACATAGCAGCAGCTCTACCCTCTACTGTCCACACACAGAATCCTTTGTATTTTGTGAATGGGTTCATATAAATACAAGGTGCTCTGTGACTGGACAGGAAGAGAGGAGTGGTCGGCAGAGTGGCTGCAATCGACTCCACAGCTGTGGAAAAGACCCTAAGATCCATATAGAAATATCAATACTCCTGGTGCTATGTAAAAGCGTGCATTTTAAATAACAGAGATCCACACGTTATTTCATATTTTGTTAGGCTTAACGCCCTTTTACACCAGAACGGTTTTAAAAGTGTACACATTCCTGGACCGCCATAGTTCTAGTATAGGTATGTGATGTGCGCTCACGGGTCGGGAGCACGCGCCCGCCATTCCCGAGGTGACCATAACCGATTAGTTATCAGGTCCAGGCCAATGATTTATGGCCTGGCCCTGGTGATCGGTTTTGACCAGAACGTCCTTGTGCCTATGTAATGTAAACACAGGCACAGGAAACAATGCAATCTTCTCTCCTGGAGCCCTTTTCAATTCCAGGGTGAGAGAAGAGAGCATCACAGTGAGTACACAAGCACTACACTGACACCAGTACACATAGGCGCACATTTAACCCCCTGATCACCCCCCCCCCAGTTAAACTCTTTCACTCCCTGTTCCAGTGTCACTATATACACAGTAAACCAATAATTTACTGATCATTGTATTAGTGTCACTGGTGACGCCAGTTAGCGCCAGCGGATGTCCCAGATAGGTTTAGGGTACCCAGCATATATCCCCTAATAAAGGTTTAACCCCTTGATCACCCCCAGTTAACCCCTTCACTGCCCTGTCACAGTGTCACTATATACAATATACAGATAAGTTACTGATCACTTTATTCATTTCACGGGTGACCCTAGTTAGTGTCAGTCTTAGTATAGCGTCAGGGTCCCACCACATATTTTGTAATAAAGTTTTAACCCCCTGACCGCCCCCCAGTTAATCCTTTCACTCCGTCACAGTGTCACTAGTAAAGTATACAGATCTTTTTTTCTGATCACTGTATTAGTGTCATGGGTGACACCAGTTAGCGCCAGCATTGGCGTCAGTTAGGGTCAATCCCAGATAGCGTCAGATTTTACCCCTTTGAGTGCCAGTAACACTAACACACACACACACACACACTATATACCTCCAATACTAGTAAAAATGGGGCACTGGCATCATCAGCCCTGACACCTGCCAGCACCTGCGTTCAGCCCCTTAGCCCAGCCCCCAACAAGTGCAGTATCAATAGATCAGGGTCACTTCCAATACGCAGCACACAAAACCGCAAGGTTAGTAGAGTCAGGCCTGATCTCTGCTAGCACTAGCAGTTTTTTTTTTGTACTGGTTCAAACAGTCCTCGACAACCAGGTGCTTTTTTACCTGTGAGTCACACTAGGTACCTGTACATTTATTGGCCAAAATGTCAAACGAAAGGAAGGCACACTAGTGAAGAGGTCTACAGGATACGGAGCATGACAGATGACAGCATTGGGGAGTCCTCACTGTCAGAATAAGGCTCCGCATACGAACCTGTAGAGAGCAGCAGCACCCTGACAGATAGCAGGGACCACTACTTCGTCGTCAGAGCTAAGGTCAGGCCTACCTGACCCCGTTGTTCTGTTGCTGAGGCACAACAGTATGATTCTCCTATGCAACAGTGTCGGTACTAGTGCCGCTCAACCTGCAGCCACCAAGAATTCGAACCCAGGCGCATAGAGCCCTTCCTGATGCGCTTGCAAATCCTGATTGGCAGCCCACAGATTCTGCAGCGCCTGTACTCCCCCCCCCCCCCCCCCGACCCCCTGACACCCATTCACTGGCCAACCCAGAATTCAGGTGGGAACAGGCAATTTTACTCCTTGATTTTTTTTGAGCTGTCTTTCACTGAATATCTGGACGGATCTATTGTGGACCAAAGGAATTTGTATCCTAATCAATGTATCGCCGGGTGAGTTGCGGTCATATTGCTCCACTGACCCAATTCATCATATGCACGTGTTCTCTGCTGGTGGAAGAGCACAAAAAGCCGCACAACCGGTTGAAGATGCAAAAGATAAAATCCAATTTTATTGCAAACAAAAAGGTAAAATCATCCAAGATGAGACCACAACAGTCGGAGACATGGGGGAAAAAAGAAAGCACGGCGGTTGACGCGTTTCACGGAGTCTTCCGCTTAGTCGTAACCATGCTAGTACAATACAAGACACTGCTATAAGTAGAGGAAAAAACATTTCAATTGGCATGTACCTCCCAGATTGTGCTTGATTGAGCCCACACAGCTGCAGATAATAAATCCCAATTAAGGGCACACAAACAGCCCAGCAGGAATTGTATGTTTGTTTTTGTTTCACCTTTGTCCAAACGCATAGCAAAAGATCCTATATATGCATATGCGAAAAAAAACATATGTAAATTGTGAAACTGAAGAAAATGTAAATAAACAGATAAATAGTAAAAACCAAAAACAAAAAGGAAAGAAAGAAAACGAAAAAGAATAAAAGAAAAAAGAAAAGAAAAAAGAAAAGTGGAAGAGAAAGAGAAAAACTAAAAAACAAAACGCCGCAGTACAGAGTGACATGAAACTGGAAGCATGTAAAGACATTTATATAAAAGTAGGACAAAAGTATGGAAAATAATAATGTATGATATATGGAAAGAAAAAGGACATGCATATGCATATATATATGTGGTGCACATAGATAAAAAAACACATGTGAATAGATATACATGCGACCACATATATATATGCCGCGTCCATATTCCATAAAAATAAAAATTGAAAAATATGCATATATCTATTTATATGTAATTTTGCCCCATCCATTGAGTAGTATATCTGCAACTGTGTTCACATACATAGGGCAATTCACCCAATGTTCTCTGCTGCCATGCCTCGATACGAGCAAATATTGCAGTTCATGCACTTCAGAGACAATGATAATACTATAATAACGATAATTGTCCTTTGATTGTTCCAATTATTTACTGTATTTTATGCTATACTGTAATGTTTTATGGTTACTGTGTTTTATCCATTGTTTGCTTTGCAGATATGTAATTCTACTGTTTTACTGTACTGTTACTGTGTTTTATTGTTAACTACTGTTTGCTTTGCAGGTACGCCCTTCAGCTATAGCACTGATACGCTTATTTTGACAAAATGGTTTTCTCTCACAATACGTAAAATCAGCGTCTCCAGCGCTGTAGGAGGTGATTTCACCACCACGGTTAAAAAAAGAAAAAGAAAAAAAAAAAAAAAAAGGACATAGATGGCGAAGCATAGGGGCAGGGGTGGACATAGGGGCGAATTGCCCCCATGCTTCGCAATATATTTTTTACTCTTTTTTTTTTTGGCATAGATTGCAATAATAATAAAAAAAAGTTGTTTTATTGCGATTGTGTTTTATCGTTAACCGTTGTTTGTTTTGCAGGTACACCATTCAGTTGCAGCACTGATTTGTTTATTTTGAAAGAGTTTGCTCTTACCATACACAAATCCGTGACTCCAGCGCTGTAGGCGGCGATTTTACCAACCCAGTTAAAAAAAAAAAAAAAATAAGCATATATGCCGAAGCATAGATGGGGTGGACACAAAGGGTGGGATCCCCCTATGCTTCGGCATATATTTATATTCACTTTTATTAGCAGAGATTTCTTCATCGACACTGATCAACGTGAATGGGAGGAATCGGTTAGGTTCTCTTTTTTCGTTCAAAAAAAAAAACAGTGCATGTATGCCCATCAGTAGAAGTGCGTGGATGCAGGGCGGTATTCTAATGGTGGGCTTACCACCAATCGATCGATGTGAATGGAGGAATCTGTTAGATTCTCTTTTTTCGTTCAGCCCACAGGCTGCATGAAAAAAGAACATTACGATTGAAAATACAATATATGCCCAACAAGGACCAGCAACGTACTGGTATGTTGCTGGACTTTAAGTGGTTATACCGGAATGATGCTAGCGGCTAATTAGCCCCCCCCCTCCCATGGTTTTCTTGGGCTCTCCTGTCCCACTGGGGAACCCGAGAATGCAGCCAAGGGAGGGTTCAGCCAGCTGACCATAGAGCTGATCGGAGACCAGAGCGGCTCCAATCATCTCTATGGCCTAAGAAACCAGTGAGCTACGAGTATTTCATAACTTCAGTTTCCCTGGAAATAAACAGCACCATTGGGAAACTGGAAAAGCATCTTATCACAGTGATCTTGATGTGGTCAGATGCTTTAAGGGCAGAGGAGAGATCTAGAGTCGAATAGACCCCAAATTTTTCAAAAACAAAAAGCGTACCTTTCAATACCTATTGCTATTATGGGGGATGTTTACATTTCCTGTAATAACAATAAAAATGATTTTTAAAAAAAATGAAAGGGACCGTGTAAAAAAGTTTACTAAACATTTGGGCAATATAGTGCGTTTTTGTGCATTACAATTCATAAGTGTTTTTTTTTTTCCCCCAAAAGAATTGCATTTATTTGCTCAGCAATTTTAAACTGTGTGAAAAAAATTTTGCAACACCCACTGCTTCTGAGTATGGGGATACCACAGGTGTGAGATTTTTTTGGCAGTCTAGCCGCGTACAGGACCCCAAAAATCGATCACCGCCTTCAGGCTTTCTAAGGGCGTAAATTAATGATTTCACTCTTGACTTGATATCACATTTGCTTGTGTCCTCAACCAAACGTTCAAGCCATCAAATGGCTGGTATCATAACTGATCACATGTGCAGCACCATGGCAGCTGCAAATTAAATAGAAGCAGCTTCCTTGGCTGTTAAGGATAGGAGGTTTTAATTCTACTTCAAGGCTGTCAGCAGAATGGCCTCTACAGAATCAGCAGTGCCTAAACATGACTAAAAATAGAGAGAAACTGAGCATGTGCAGAGAAGGGTGAAACCGTGTATTACTGGGTTTTACTGGGAGAAGCGCCATCTTCGCTCATGACCCAGAAATGATGTTATCCCCTTGTCCTCTGCGTTCCCAGCCTCCACAAGCAGCACAGCCAGTGCCGGATTCCACCTACACAGCGGCCAACCTGGATACAGAGACACAGGGATACCCAGCAAAACCACCAGGGAACTGCAGAGCGGGACTTGCATGTTTTGATGAGCACAATTTCATCTATCCTTGAGAGTTGCTGACTTTTTAGGATTAAAGTTTGTTTTTACCGACTACACTTAGAAGCACAGTTCCCTTTCTCTCCTATTACTGGATTTTAAACAGTATAGAAACTTATTTTTAATGTTTTACATAGCTATACCTGCAAAAGGTGCCAGCCTGAAGTGATCTAGCAGGACTTAATTTTCTGACTAAAGTTCTACTTTAAAGTGGTTGTAAACCTCAGACATGAAA
The DNA here is from genome assembly GCF_965119305.1 of Pelophylax lessonae. Taxonomy (NCBI): domain Eukaryota; kingdom Metazoa; phylum Chordata; class Amphibia; order Anura; family Ranidae; genus Pelophylax; species Pelophylax lessonae. Next base: position 173,940,913 of record NC_138771.1, read on the forward strand.
GATGAACACCACATATCCCTCTATAGTGTGTACTTGTCTCAATCCAGAGCACTAAGTGTCATTTCTGCCTGCTGCCTCGTTCCTCTGCTATCAGTTTGAATCACTTCTGACAATTTTTCCTGACACCTAGAGAAAATAGGTGACAGAGAGGAAGCTCCAGTTGATTGACAGCCTCAGCCCTGTTCTTGTATTCTTTGTGCAGGGGGTGTGTGTCCCTTCCCTCCAATCAGCTCTCAGAGCTCTGCAGAGTGTAATTTCAGCTCTCTGCCCCCGTTTTATGACCGCTCAGACAAGCTTTATAAATGCTGTACTTTGAACATATGTAGAGAAGAGAAGACAGCAAAAACAGCTGCAATTTATGTAGAAGGATTTGGTTTTTTTTTTGTTTTTTTAGTAGTTGAGGTTGAAAAAAGACAATAGTCCATCCAGTTCAACCTGTGTAGGTGTGAATCATTTCTCATACCCCTGAATGTTTGATCCCTGAGATGTATGTCCAAGAGTCTTTTAAAAGTAGCCATACTTCCCGCAGTTACTACCATTTGTGGTAGAGAATTCCACAGTCTTGTAGCCCTTGCTTTAAAGAACCCCCCTGCGTAGCCTGAGGTTAAAACACTTCCCCTCTAAACGCAGTGTATGGCCTTGTGCAATAATGCATTCCTTGCGACCGAATAGTTTTTTTTTCAATGCTCGGATCACCATTGAGGTATTTGTAAATTGCTATCATGTCCCCTCTCAGGCGTCTCTTCTCCGGGGAGAATAAATCAAGCACTTATAAACGCTCTTCATAATTAAGGTCCTCTAATCCCCTAATAAGTTTTGTTGCCCTTCTCTGTACTCTCTCTAGCTCCTGTGTATCACCTATGGCCAGTCATTTCACTTGGTATACGTAAGGGTTTACAACCACTTTAAAAATAACCCTTAATAGTAGAAAATCAGTATTACACTGACATACGTCTTCTAAAAAATGGCAGGCATACCAAGCCTGGGAAAAGAGAACATCTCCGATTCGAGGTGGTTGACAGTGCAGCTGTGTGAACAGCCTCCAATAGTCAGAAGCAGAGGACCCACCTGAAGATGATACACAGTAGCACCTTTACAGCTCGGCAGTAAGTCTCCAAATTCACCTTTGAAAATTGGCAGATGCTAGGCAATGTGTTTTACGGATTCCTCCCCCCTTGACATGCTTAGGGGTACTGCAGGAGTGTACCCCTCCGAAAGATTTCCTCCAACTTACTTTTGCATTTCTGAGCCAAAAGGTAGGGTACATGGCAGGGTACTTGTGATGTCTGCAAGAAGCTATGCAAAACTAGGACCCTGCCTGCCCCTCAGACCAGCCAAAATCTGCCAGCATTGCAAAAAGTAGCACAGAGGCCCAGTGATGGTGTATAAAATAAACTGAAAGGTTTTATTAAAACTGTATTTAGCATGTTGACAGGGGGATGGAAGGCGTAGCTAGGGAAGGCAAAGTATAAGCAGAATAAACTTTAGTTATAAAGACGCTGAAATCAAGTCAAATCAAAGTATTTTCAATAGTTGCATTTAAAAATACATGCATTTTTAAAATATATAAAATTAAGATAAAAAGCTGCTAGCAGGTATAAAGTGATACTTCAAGAAAACACTCAACCATCACCCAACCATCCAGATGGGAAGTCTAGCAAGCCCTTAATCAATTTGCTATTCATAAAAGGTCAGCACTTCTAAATCTGCTGACATTTGCTTGAGATATGTAAAACTTAATACTAGTGATAAACAGCAGAAATTCACATAAATCAGAGAAAAAAAAAATTATACATACATACATACATATATATATATATATATATACACACACACACATACACACACACACACACGTGTCTAATTAGGCTGGTCATGGCCAGGCAGACTTATTGCAACCCTAATTCCAAAAAAGTCAGGATGAGGTGTAAAATCTACATAAAAAAAACTCAATGTAATGATTTGCAAATCTCAAAAACCCATATTTTATTCAAAATATAAAACAGAAAACATATTAAAATGTTTAAAAGAGATACATGGGAATTTTTTTTTCTTGAATCATACATACTGCATACACCTAGGTGGATGCAGAATCGGCCTGATGCTGCAAGTGTCCCCTTGGCGCCTCCGAGACTGAGAACCAAGCGTTCGAACGCCACCGATCGCTCAGTTCCCAGAACTCCCGGGGCAGAGAGCAGGTGACTGTCAGCAGGTGAATGTCCCCCCGCGCTCACTGGAGTGATGGGCTGTGGAGGGGGTGGGAGCGACTAGCTCAGGCTCTCAGCGGCTCACTGAGCAGGCGGATCCATTGGCTGGCTGAGTCCAACAGTGGGAGAGAACGCTAAACCTTATGGCAATTGCTAATTACGTTCAAAGACTTGATGGGTCTGAAACAGTTTGGAAACACTCGCCCACCCTGGGGAAAATGCTGCTTCATGAGCTCTACAATCACATCATGAAAACCTGAGATGGTAAAATGATCAAAGTGGAAGGAAAAGGTCAGCCAATTTGAATGGCCTATCCCCTTTGGCAGAAATTTTAGGACCATTCATAGATAAAAACAGCACTGAAGGGGGCCTGCAGTAGCATTTTCTCAAAGACAGGTTTTTCAGCCCTTCCTTTAACCATTATCTACCCCAGCAAAACTGATAAACTTTATGTACAATTTGAATCTGTGTTTAATTCAAGGCTCATTTTTTAGAAATAACCTTTCCCTTATTTGTTCTACCATGTGTTTACCTCTTTTGTACTGTACGCTCCCTTTGTTCTCATCTATATAATCAATGGGATATTGGTTGCGGCATGTTATACCATTAGCACTAAAAGTAATTAAATAAACATTCAGCGTATTCCCCGTATGGTTTTTAAAACACAGTAAATCACTTGGGTCATTTGCAAATTAAAAGTGTATTTCTTTTCAACGGTGATCTGCATTATCAAGCTGTTTGTTTTGAGGTCATGCGATATTAGGGAAAGACGTAGCTTCTTTCATTCTAATAACATTTTAAATGAGGGTTTCTTAACATTACCACCTTATTGTTTTCTCCCCTGTCTAATACAGCAGTACCAGGAACATAGCTGGACTTACTCAACAGCCATGTCAAGGCTTGTGAGTCAATCAATAATTCATTCACTGCCTAGATGTGTATTTGATCGCCTGTGCTCCAAACACCTGTATGTTTTCATCTAACATTCTGACTCTGGTTCGATGACTACTGACCATCAGAATCCTGCTTTACTGCTTGAAATCAGAAATGCACTGCAAGACCCTCTGGCACAGCCTATGTATATTTCATGCTCAGCAACAAGAAATGAGAGATGACTGTGGACGGATCCCGAAAGTTATTTAGCTAAAAATTACAATAATCAATTTCTAATTATAGTGCTCATTTATTTTTAGAACGTCAGCTCTGTAGAAATTAATTTTCTAGAAAACCTTTAAAAATAATACTGCAGAAAACCGTGCAGTCCCATAGGAACTCTTTCTGTGCACACTATAAGTGAAAAAAACAAACACGCCCTGCAATATTACTGCTCACTGTTGGTTAAAAATGAAGAACAGAATCTTACCATTGGATCTTACCTATTGACAGTATGATCCCATTGGGGTCAATAGGTGTTAGTCCTGGGGGGTGGTAAGGGTTAAAAAAAAAAAAAGGGAAAAATATTACAGATTTACAGTTATTGAATACTGCTTTTTCTTGATAAACTAATGTGTATATGTGAAATCCCATTTTTGGAATTATTTTTGTAAATTTATACGCAAATAAAAATAGGTTATTTTTCCTATATATATTCAAATTGATTCAACATCATTGTAAGCTCCTTGAGGGCAGGGACTGATGTGAATGTGC